>NW_024044681.1:931912-1206912 GCF_014851395.1 Micropterus salmoides
AACCACGACAGCAAATCGCATTTGAGGTGCTGGTGTGTATGATTATTTATCCACCTACCTCAAGTCAGAACTCCTGCACAAAATACTTATTTATTCCAGCATCCTTTGCACTATGCTTCATCACACTGTGTGCACGTATGCACGTGTGTGTATGTGTACCTGTATATCACATCCACCTCCGAAATGTACATACTCTTGCATCCTTTGCACTCTGCTCGCTGCACTACTTGTAATATATCTGTATTGTTTTTGTTCATAGTGTGTATATTTATGTCGTCTACACTGAAGTCTGTGTCTGGTTTTATTTTATTTTTATTATTGTGATATTGTGTTTTTAAATGAGTAAGCACATCGTGAGAAATGTACGATCCTGAGTTAAATTCCTCGTATGTGTGCACATACCTGGCAATAAAGCTGATTCTGATTAATGTATTCCACCCTTGATACAAACACACAGCACACTCTTATTGCATAGCGCCATCAGCCTCACTGACCCATGACCTCTGACCCCGGTGAGGCAACATGTTGACAGGTGTTGCCCGTTCTTTGTTCCCTGTGGATGAATTCTGGAAATGTACGAGGATGTGGGAAAAAAGAAAATGTGCATTGCAGTGACGTCACTTGGTGACGGATGATCTCAAGGCACACTGCAGATGATGTTCCCGCATTTAGAGGATTACAAATATATAATAAAGCTTTCAAATCTAATAAATAAGACTACAAAGTAGGATTAATAGCTAATCCAATTCTGCCCACACCATTAAAAATCAGACTGACTTCTTAAGCCATCAGGATTGTAAGTCTGTTCTCTCCTCTCTCTATCCTGTGGGTGCAAACTGGCAGGGAGAGCTGAGATACATGCGCCAGCCAGTGCCTTGCTTTTTGCCTCCTATTCCAAACTGTGTTAGCTGGCAGACAGCACAGGAGTGGTCATCAAGATACATTTCTACCATTTGCTAACTAGTGGCTGTACTTGTGTTGCTTCGGAATATACTTGGTCCAGACCTTAAGTAACTTTTATGTCACAATAGGGAAGAGCACACTAGCAACTTATGCTTGGTTCTGCAATTTTACTGCATTCTCCTTACAGAATATGTAATTGTGTTTTTTACGTGTATCATATATCATGACGGCAGCAGAAATAAGAAATTATTTGGAGAGGATTTAAATAACTAAGTACTAATGAGGAGCACCACATTAGTTGTCTACCTATCAGCAGACTGCAGCAGATAGGGCCGGCAGCAGCAATAGTATCCTCAGACTAATAAGCATTGCTAGCCCCAAAGCCTCCAAGTAGTCACTTTCAGTTTGTACAGGAAGTGTTCCAGCATTGAGTTGAGCACATCCTTTTGCACTATTACTGAACAATCTCAGCAGCAAGCACTAAGCCTTGGGAATGATGACATGTAGCAGTCAGTCACCACCCACACTGTTTAAAACTAGCAACATGCTTCCATTTCACTCTGTAACATCTTAGAGTGAGCAGGTGGGAGAGTCTCAGACCACAACAGCATGCAAGACCAGGGTCACTGACACTCAGTTAGCAAAACTAGCAACACTGCTAGCAAGCTAACCTACTGTATACTGTAGGCTGACCATCAGTGTCTGTGCGAGCTATAATGTTTTTTTATTGACTACACTGTGTGTTAGTTTGACATTGTTGTTTAATGTTGACATCTGTCGCCTTGCAGGTCATAGAGATACATCGAGAGTCTCCCGAGCAAGGCTATGTCTACTTTCCAGCAGCAGTATGTGCTGGTGCAGATGCAGTGAGTATTGAACTTGACAACTTGACAAAATATCAGTAGAAACATTGTCTTTGTTAATTTTTTGCCAACACTGACATGTCTTTCAATACACAAATCAAATTATATTTATTTACAGTGCAAAATCACCATGCAGCAGGGTCTGAATGCACTTTCCAAAAAATACACCGGATTAAATACAAAAGAGTACAAACGTGAAGACACAAGATAAAACACGTAAGGGGCAAATACAGCAAGAATTAAAAAATTCAAGATAAAACAGCTACATTTAAAAACTTCATATTGAGAGGATCTTAAAATGTGCTTGACGCAAATTCTGGGAGGTTTGACCTGGAGACTAACAGTGAGAGAGCGAAGAGGGCGAACCTGTGTAAATGTTGCAATTAGCTCAGCTAGGTAGGATGGTACAAGTCCATTAAGTTAAAAGGAGGACCTTAAAGTCAGCTCTAGCTTGCATTGGAAACCAATGAAGAGAGGCCAGAATAGATGTTATATGTTCAAATGTCCTAGTTTTTGTCAGATTTCTGGCTGCTGAGACTTCTGGTAGAGGCTGGAGAGAAGGGCATTACAGTAATCAAGTCTGTAGGATACATATGCATGGATTACAACTTCAGCATCACGCGATGATAGCAGTGATCGGATTTAGATTGTGCTTAATATGCAATGTAAATAATACAGTTTTGGTAAGGTGTTTTGTTTTTTTTTTTGATGAAGTTAGACTAGCAGTTTCACCATGATTCCAGTCTTTGTGTTAAGCAGGACCAAACATGTCCAGATCCTGTACAGAATTTTACCATTATCCATCTCATCTGACTCTGGGAAGGATGGCCGACTAGATGTCAAATTTAGTTATTTGAGTTCTGTTTTGGTCTCCAACATCTCCACAGGGAAATATCTGTCTCTTTAGCTGCTAAATGTTCCACTACTACAGCTTACAGCGTCTGCATGTTATGTTTGTGATGATGAAGTTTGAAGACAGGTGATTTTGTCTCAGGTTTGTTGCTGCACCAGTTCCTTCCCTAAAACCACTAATTCCTAAAATAAATTTTTCTTTACCTGACTTTTTATAAGGGTTAATGTCAATATGTAACTAATCTAGGTAACTCTACGTGGCGACAGCAACTAAAGGTTACAACCTAATACCATTTTACAATTAACATGTGAGCAAAAAATGTATATGCAAATAAAAATAATTTGTTTTTCTCCATGTTTCTGCGTAATATGACGTCAAGTCTTAAAGTCGTGTACCGAAACTTTTGTTACGACTTCAGGGGGAATTCAAGTTAATTTCCGATTATTCTGACACCACATGAATGCAGGAAAAGTTCACCAGCTCATCTCTGAGTAAGTCTTACTGAGCAGGTAGCGTTGATGAAAATAGCTGCCGGCTGCAGCTCGAAACACCGAGACTGAATCAGGCAGGAAATCTGCCGCCAAAACAAATCTAGGAGCTTAAAGAAGCTAAAAATGTGCAAATTTTATTTACTTTTGGAAGCAGTTTTTACTCCTGAATAGAAATCTTGTGACCGTTGCAGTGGAGCTGACTCAGCGCGAAGATGGCGATGATGATGATGCATTCAGTTCAGTGTTGTGTCAGCGCGTGGGGGCGGAGCCACGGGGGCGAGAGTTCTCACAGTTTCAGCCATCGTCCTGACGACTTAAACTGGAGTTTCCAGGGAGTGGATCGTGACTCAGTTTTTCTTTTGGGTGAACTTTTCCTTTAATACTTCCACAAACTAAATTGTGACCTGAAACCTCAAAATCCAAAATTTTCCACGGTGTAAAGAAATATGATTTTGAAACATGGTTTCCTTTTCTCCTTGTTTCCTGGCCTCAACTCTTTCTCTCCTCATCCCTGGTTTCATTGTTTCCTTTTCTCCTCGTTTGCTTCCCTCAACTCTTTCTCTCCACATCCCTGGTCTCCTTGTTTCCTTTCCTCAACATTCCTTTTCTCTGCTCTTCCTTCCTTTCTTTTCTCCTTCTTTTACTTTTAATTTTTTTTCCTTCCTTTCCCTCACCTTCTCCTTTCTTATCTAGTTTCTTCTTCTCCTTTTTATTCCCTCTTTTTCTTTTCCTTTAATCCTTCCACAAACTAAATTGTGACCTGAAACCTCAAAATCCAAAATTTTCCACGGTGTAAAGAAATATGATTTTGAAACATGGTTTCCTTTTCTCCTTGTTTCCTGGCCTCAACTCTTTCTCTCCTCATCCCTGGTTTCATTGTTTCCTTTTCTCCTCGTTTGCTTCCCTCAACTCTTTCTCTCCACATCCCTGGTCTCCTTGTTTCCTTTCCTCAACATTCCTTTTCTCTGCTCTTCCTTCCTTTATTTTCTCCTTCTTTTACTTTTTATTTTTTTTCCTTCCTTTCCCTCACCTTCTCCTTTCTTATCTAGTTTCTTCTTCTCCTTTTTATTCCCTCTTTTTCTTTTCCTTTAATCCTTCCACAAACTAAATTGTGACCTGAAACCTCAAAATCCAAAATTTTCCACGGTGTAAAGAAATATGATTTTGAAACATGGTTTCCTTTTCTCCTTGTTTCCTTGCCTCAACTCTTTCTCTCCTCATCCCTGGTTTCATTGTTTCCTTTTCTCCTCGTTTGCTTCCCTCAACTCTTTCTCTCCACATCCCTGGTTTCATTGTTTCCTTTTCTCCTCGTTTGCTTCCCTCAACTCTTTCTCTCCACATCCCTGGTTTCATTGTTTCCTTTCCTCAACATTCCTTTTCTCTGCTCTTCCTTCCTTTCTTTTCTCCTTCTTTTACTTTTAATTTTTTTTCCTTCCTTTCCCTCACCTTCTCCTTTCTTATCTAGTTTCTTCTTCTCCTTTTTATTCCCTCTTTTTCTTTTCCTTTAATCCTTCCACAAACTAAATTGTGACCTGAAACCTCAAAATCCAAAATCCTCCACCGTGTAAAGAAACCAGATGTTTCCTTTTGTCCTTGTTTCCTTCTCTCAACTCTTTCTCTCTGCATCCCTGGTCTCCTTGTTTCCTTTCCCTCACCTTCTCCTTTCTTATCTAGTTTTCTCTTTTCCTTTTTATTCCCTATTTTTTCCTTTCTTCCTTTGTTTTTTTCACTTCCCATCCTATTATCCCTGCTTTCATCCTCTCTTCCTTTTCATTTCATTCCCTTTAATTTTTCTTTTCCTTTCCCTGTTAGAAAGCTGTAATTCTTATAGACAATAAGAAATACAGCACAGCACGTGTATATTCATGTGCTGTATCACATATTGCCCAGCAGGTGGTGACAACACCCACACAACTCACAGTTTACCAATTAGAAACCAACACCAGTCATCAGTGATGAAGTTATAAATCTAGTTTATTTCTATAAGAATCCAATTGACAAATGCACATAAATAAAGCTACAATAATTCATTTAAAATATCTCTCGTTATCTTTAAGTTAAGTTTCAAGCATGTTTAACACTCTGGAATATTCGGTAAATAAAATAAATATTTTGATAAAAAAATAACTTATTTTGTAAATAAAGCTACATTTGCTACATGTATAAAACATTCAAAACCAATATAAAAATAAAATTAAAAGATTCAAGAATTTTCAGAAGCTTCGAGCCAGACAGCTGTGGAGAATAATGACAATGATGATGATAAATTTTTTGATCCATACTTGAGGAGACAACTGATTAAAATTTCAGTGAGCTGATGATTTTTCCTCTGAATAATATATAACATATTTGTGCAGCAAAAATACAATTAATTCATTTTTTAAAAATCAAAATAAGCACTGATTTTCAAAATAAAAGCTGAAAATACTGAACCCTTATGATAATGAGGTTAGAGGTTATGATGACAACACTGATGTTGATAATGAGGCTGTTGGTGATGATGATGATGATGATGATGGTGATGATGATGCTCTACAGGATGTCGTGCTGTGCCAGCACATCAATCCATCTGAGGATGAAGGTGAACTCTCTGACGGCCTTCAGCGCTCTTTCGTCTCTCCTCCTCTGCAGACACACATTTAGTTTTATTAGAATATTTATATGGCTAATGTGACAGTATTGATAATAACTTAATAATTAAAGTATATTATATTATTCTGCTTTACCCAGACTTAAGACAACTGATGTGGATATGATGAGCAGCACATGATACTAATATTCTAATATTTACATGTAGTACATTTGTTGTTTAATTATTTGAAAAGTATATTCAGTGGCAATAGCAGGAGTTACTAGTTGTAATATTTGCATTAGAGGCTTTGGTAGCTGACACAGTAGTAGTATTAGTACCCGTAGAAGCAGAAGCAGCGTTACTCAGCAAAATAAGTTGTGATACTTTCAGGAGCAGCAGTAGTAGTAGTATGACCAGTGGTAGCAGTATTAGGAGTAGCCACAACAGAAGTAATTTGTAACAGCAGTAACTGTAGCAGCAGGTGCAGTAGTACAAATACTAGTAGTACAAGTAGCAGTGGCAATGGTAGGCACTAGTAACAGTAGGAGAAAGAAATTGGAGCAATATAGTAATAATGGTATTAGAAGTACTATTACAGTAGCAAAAGCAGTAGTAATAGAAGTAGCATTTAAAACCAAAGTAGCAGAAGCAGTAGTAGCATTAGAGGTACTAGCTGTCATAGTAGGAGTAAATGTAATTGTAGTATCAGTAGCATTGTACCAGCAGTAGCAGTTGTAGTAGTAGTAGTAAGCCTGGTAGTAACAGTAGTAGTATAAGTAGTAAAACAGTACCAGCAGTAGTCATACATTCTGTATGTATTTACCTTTTTAATTTTTTTTTCCAGTTTCTTGATGGTTTTTAACCATTTTGATGGTTTATAGGAAGAAGAAACCTGGAAGTACACAAAAAAGATAAGTCAGTATTGTGTGTCTGTAGTTGTGTGTCTGTAGTTGTGTACTCACGCAGTGCTGCAGTGTGTGTCTGTAGTTGTGTGTCTGTAGTTGTGTACTCACGCAGTGCTGCAGTGTGTGTCTGTAGTTGTGTGTCTGTAGTTGTGCACTCATGCAGTGCTGCAGTGTGTGTCTGTAGTTGTGTGTCTGTAGTTGTGTACTCACGAAGTGCTGCAGTGTGTGTCTGTAGTTGTGTACTCACGCAGTGCTGCAGTGTGTGTCTGTAGTTGTGTGTCTGTAGTTGTGTACTCACGCAGTGCTGCAGTGTGTGTTTGTAGTTGTGTGTCTGTAGTTGTGTACTCACGAAGTGCTGCAGTGTGTGTCTGTAGTTGTGTGTCTGTAGTTGTGTGTCTGTAGTTGTGTACTCACGCAGTGCTGCAGTGTGTGTCTGTAGTTGTGTGTCTGTAGTTGTGTACTCACGAAGTGCTGCAGTGTGTGTCTGTAGTTGTGTGTCTGTAGTTGTGTACTCACGAAGTGCTGCAGTGTGTGTCTGTAGTTGTGTGTCTGTAGTTGTGTACTCATGCAGTGCTGCAGTGTGTGTCTGTAGTTGTGTGTCTGTAGTTGTGTACTCACGCAGTGCTGCAGTGTGTGTCTGTAGTTGTGTACTCACGCAGTGCTGCAGTGTGTGTTTGTAGTTGTGTGTCTGTAGTTGTGTACTCACGCAGTGCTGCAGTGTGTGTCTGTAGTTGTGTGTCTGTAGTTGTGTACTCACGCAGTGCTGCAGTGTGTGTCTGTAGTTGTGTGTCTGTAGTTGTGTACTCACGCAGTGCTGCAGTGTGTGTCTGTAGTTGTGTGTCTGTAATTGTGTGTCTGTAGTTGTGTACTCACGCAGTGCTGCAGTGTGTGTCTGTAGTTGTGTGTCTGTAGTTGTGTACTCACGCAGTGCTGCAGTGTGTGTCTGTAGTTGTGTACTCACGCAGTGCTGCAGTGTGTGTCTGTAGTTGTGCACTCACGCAGTGCTGCAGTGTGTGTTTGTAGTTGTGTGTCTGTAGTTGTGTGTCTGTAGTTGTGTACTCACGCAGTGCTGCAGTGTGTGTCTGTAGTTGTGTGTCTGTAGTTGTGTACTCACGCAGTGCTGCAGTGTGTGTCTGTAGTTGTGTGTCTGTAGTTGTGTACTCACGCAGTGCTGCAGTGTGTGTCTGTAGTTGTGTGTCTGTAATTGTGTGTCTGTAGTTGTGTACTCACGCAGTGCTGCAGTGTGTGTCTGTAGTTGTGTGTCTGTAGTTGTGTACTCACGCAGTGCTGCAGTGTGTGTCTGTAGTTGTGTGTCTGTAGTTGTGTACTCATGCAGTGCTGCAGTTTGTGTCTGTAGTTGTGTGTCTGTAGTTGAGTACTCACGCAGTGCTGCAGTGTGTGTCTGTAGTTGTGTGTCTGTAGTTGTGTACTCACGCAGTGCTGCAGTGTGTGTCTGTAGTTGTGTGTCTGTAGTTGTGTACTCACGTAGTGCTGCAGTGTGTGTTTGTAGTTGTGTGTCTGTAGTTGTGTGTCTGTAGTTGTGTACTCACGCAGTGCTGCAGTGTGTGTCTGTAGTTGTGTGTCTGTAGTTGTGTACTCACGCAGTGCTGCAGTGTGTGTTTGTAGTTGTGTGTCTGTAGTTGTGTACTCACGAAGTGCTGCAGTGTGTGTCTGTAGTTGTGTGTCTGTAGTTGTGTGTCTGTAGTTGTGCACTCATGCAGTGCTGCAGTGTGTGTCTGTAGTTGTGTGTCTGTAGTTGTGTACTCACGAAGTGCTGCAGTGTGTGTCTGTAGTTGTGTGTCTGTAGTTGTGTACTCACGAAGTGCTGCAGTGTGTGTCTGTAGTTGTGTGTCTGTAGTTGTGTACTCATGCAGTGCTGCAGTGTGTGTCTGTAGTTGTGTGTCTGTAGTTGTGTACTCACGCAGTGCTGCAGTGTGTGTCTGTAGTTGTGTACTCACGCAGTGCTGCAGTGTGTGTTTGTAGTTGTGTGTCTGTAGTTGTGTACTCACGCAGTGCTGCAGTGTGTGTCTGTAGTTGTGTGTCTGTAGTTGTGTACTCACGCAGTGCTGCAGTGTGTGTCTGTAGTTGTGTGTCTGTAGTTGTGTACTCACGCAGTGCTGCAGTGTGTGTCTGTAGTTGTGTGTCTGTAATTGTGTGTCTGTAGTTGTGTACTCACGCAGTGCTGCAGTGTGTGTCTGTAGTTGTGTGTCTGTAGTTGTGTACTCACGCAGTGCTGCAGTGTGTGTCTGTAGTTGTGTACTCACGCAGTGCTGCAGTGTGTGTCTGTAGTTGTGCACTCACGCAGTGCTGCAGTGTGTGTTTGTAGTTGTGTGTCTGTAGTTGTGTGTCTGTAGTTGTGTACTCACGCAGTGCTGCAGTGTGTGTCTGTAGTTGTGTGTCTGTAGTTGTGTACTCACGCAGTGCTGCAGTGTGTGTCTGTAGTTGTGTGTCTGTAGTTGTGTACTCACGCAGTGCTGCAGTGTGTGTCTGTAGTTGTGTGTCTGTAATTGTGTGTCTGTAGTTGTGTACTCACGCAGTGCTGCAGTGTGTGTCTGTAGTTGTGTGTCTGTAGTTGTGTACTCACGCAGTGCTGCAGTGTGTGTCTGTAGTTGTGTGTCTGTAGTTGTGTACTCATGCAGTGCTGCAGTTTGTGTCTGTAGTTGTGTGTCTGTAGTTGAGTACTCACGCAGTGCTGCAGTGTGTGTCTGTAGTTGTGTGTCTGTAGTTGTGTACTCACGCAGTGCTGCAGTGTGTGTCTGTAGTTGTGTGTCTGTAGTTGTGTACTCACGTAGTGCTGCAGTGTGTGTTTGTAGTTGTGTGTCTGTAGTTGTGTGTCTGTAGTTGTGTACTCACGCAGTGCTGCAGTGTGTGTCTGTAGTTGTGTGTCTGTAGTTGTGTACTCACGCAGTGCTGCAGTGTGTGTTTGTAGTTGTGTGTCTGTAGTTGTGTACTCACGAAGTGCTGCAGTGTGTGTCTGTAGTTGTGTGTCTGTAGTTGTGTGTCTGTAGTTGTGCACTCATGCAGTGCTGCAGTGTGTGTCTGTAGTTGTGTGTCTGTAGTTGTGTACTCACGAAGTGCTGCAGTGTGTGTCTGTAGTTGTGTGTCTGTAGTTGTGTACTCACGAAGTGCTGCAGTGTGTGTCTGTAGTTGTGTGTCTGTAGTTGTGTACTCATGCAGTGCTGCAGTGTGTGTCTGTAGTTGTGTGTCTGTAGTTGTGTACTCACGCAGTGCTGCAGTGTGTGTCTGTAGTTGTGTACTCACGCAGTGCTGCAGTGTGTGTTTGTAGTTGTGTGTCTGTAGTTGTGTACTCACGCAGTGCTGCAGTGTGTGTCTGTAGTTGTGTGTCTGTAGTTGTGTACTCACGCAGTGCTGCAGTGTGTGTCTGTAGTTGTGTGTCTGTAGTTGTGTACTCACGCAGTGCTGCAGTGTGTGTCTGTAGTTGTGTGTCTGTAATTGTGTGTCTGTAGTTGTGTACTCACGCAGTGCTGCAGTGTGTGTCTGTAGTTGTGTGTCTGTAGTTGTGTACTCACGCAGTGCTGCAGTGTGTGTCTGTAGTTGTGTACTCACGCAGTGCTGCAGTGTGTGTCTGTAGTTGTGTACTCACGCAGTGCTGCAGTGTGTGTCTGTAGTTGTGCACTCACGCAGTGCTGCAGTGTGTGTCTGTAGTTGTGTACTCACGCAGTGCTGCAGTGTGTGTCTGTAGTTGTGTACTCATGCAGTGCTGCAGTTTGTGTCTGTAGTTGTGTGTCTGTAGTTGAGTACTCACGCAGTGCTGCAGTGTGTGTCTGTAGTTGTGTGTCTGTAGTTGTGTACTCACGCAGTGCTGCAGTGTGTGTCTGTAGTTGTGTGTCTGTAGTTGTGTACTCACGTAGTGCTGCAGTGTGTGTTTGTAGTTGTGTGTCTGTAGTTGTGTGTCTGTAGTTGTGTACTCACGCAGTGCTGCAGTGTGTGTCTGTAGTTGTGTGTCTGTAGTTGTGTACTCACGCAGTGCTGCAGTGTGTGTCTGTAGTTGTGTGTCTGTAGTTGTGTACTCACGCAGTGCTGCAGTGTGTGTTGCAGTCGGTACAGCAGGTCGTTGTAGTGGAGGGGGAGGAGCTCCTGGACGACCTCTCTGCTGAACACACTCCTCTGGTAGACATCAATTAATTCCCGCACCTCCTGCCAGCCAATCGCAGGCTGAGGAGGAGAGCACATGTTTGCACATCAGGCACACCTACTGTAAGCCCCGCCTTTTTGTTCACTTGTGTAACAAACCGTCTATGTTTCATTGTCCTGATGAATGAGCAGCTGTAGTTTTGCAAAGTACAATAATAGACTGATTAACCCTTAACATCGAGTCCACAGCTTCATCCCACAACGCAGAAGAGACTGAAAATCTAGTGCTGCAACTTCACATGTAAAGCTAAGCTAACTTAGGCTACAGAGCTCCACACTTTCCCAATCTGTAATTTGCAGACTGAGACCTCCTAAAGATCCCGATGTGCCGTTTGCTTAACGATGCCATGCTGAAATAGGCCAGTGACGCCCGTAGCCCACCAGATGTGTCATATAGCGAGAAGTCGAACTACTATAGCGAGGAGGGAGGTCTCTATTCTGGAGAGTTGAAGCACTTCATTGATAGGATTTAAGACATTGACACATTAGCATCACATCTGTGTGTTTCTTTCATTTTTCAGAAAAGTTAAGGTCTTGCGTCCATAACTGAAGATTAATGGGTATCTACCATCATCCGTACTCGTTTTAATCAAGATAAGCAATGATTATATTGGTTGCATTCAACAACAATGTATCCCATGATTTCTGAAGTTGTTAAATCTCCTCTATTAGGAAGCTGTGTTGAACGCTAAAAAACAAATGGTTGCTAAAATGAGGAAGTGTTCCACTTTTACTTTCCAGGACAGTGGTAGAGGCCCATTTACCTCTGTGGGAAAACCCATTGAGATACAGAAGCTAGCTCAGCGGCTGCTAACTGAGACAGGAGCCGAGACTTTGACACAGTTAATGCCACATTACCTTTACAAAAAAATTCAAGGTGTTGTTCTGCATAAATCAGATATAATGCGGTAAAAATAACACATTCAGATGACCCTCAACCAAAATACCTCTGTGAAATCCGAACTGTACGTGTGACTGGACAGGAATGGAAGTACATGTTTTGAAATACCTGTATTTGGCTGGTTTGACGTGTGAGTGAGTGGCGTGTACAGATTGTGATGCTTCACTTGATTCTGTATAGTTAGAGTATTGGATTGGCGATGATAATGTGAGATGTCTGTTTGTGGTTGTGGTAAACCAAGCGGGCACCATTATGGCTGGAGGCTGAAACCTCAGCGGTAGATTTACTTCCACTTTATGCTCTCCTGCACCAGACTCCATTCAAAAAGTGATTTTCACTGGAGATACAAAGACACAGACAGGATTGGAGTTAGACAGGTTTACTGACCTCAGGACAGTTTGTGCAGAACTTGGGCAGCAATCTCAGTTGTGGGGAGAATTTTTCCTCTTTCTGCAGATAAAAACATAAAACTCATTCTTACTTCAATGGCAGAGCTTTTTTATGTCAGGTTTTATATTTTTATCATGTTTTCAAAAGGAAAATAATTACTTTAACAGACACAGAGGCTGCAATATAATATAAATGTCATTTAAAAAAAATACACATCTAATCCAAAGGTGAAAATTTAATGAAGTACCTCATAAAGAAAATGTTTAAAATAATACTACTACTGTGTAAAGTGCATGTCAATCTGACATGAAAAGTGAGCAAACTCCATACGTTTTTGTCTAAAAACAAAATCTACTTTAATATTTAAAATATTTGATTATATATATATATAGTGTGTGTGTGAATGTACATAACTAGTGACATATATATATTGATATATATACATATATATCACTATATATATAGTATATATATATACTCTATATATGTCTTTATATATAATGTTATTTTTATAATTATTATTAACTGTATTATAATTACAAGTACAAATATTAATATTACAAGTACTCCTGCATAATGTAGTATTATGGATGTATCATATGTAGTCGTAAATACGTAAGTAGCATAAAATGGAAATACTCAAGTAAAGTGTGTCAAAAGCAGTCATAATATTAGTAGTATTAGTCACAGTATGTAACTGAAGTTTTTTTTTCCTTCTGATGTGAAATAAAAAGTGCAAAATGTGTTTTTTTAGTGAAAGTCTTTGATCTGATCGGGAGCTTTGATCTGGTTTGAAAACTGGCGCTTTTCACAGGTTCACTTCCTGTCTGATACCAAGCATCAGCTGCTTCACGGTATTAATCATCAATAGGAGTGATTGAAAGATAGTGTGAAACCACGTCGTGGACAAATCGGTAAAAGAAAATCAGATCAGGTCAAATGTGGTAAGCACTTCATAAAAGGTACTTTTATTTTGAAAGAACTGATTCTCTGTTATTGATTAGTCTCATTCTTATTATTGATTGGTGTTCAACCCCGTTATTTAAAAGTCCTTTTCCTTGACGTGTTCACATTATTTTGACCACCCCTGTGTTTAACTGATTATCATGTAAAGTAACTGATCTACCAATGATAATCACTAATTACTGTTTATGTTTGATTGATCATTGATCGCCATCTGTTTACAGTAAACTGAATTGTTAATTAACTTGACATGCAAATTGAAAAAAGTGTTATTATTTATTGATGGTAAACTGACTATAGTGACATGTTAGTTATGTGATATATTGATTAGCAGGCTGATATTTAATGAACTGACACTGAGAGTCAGACAAATTAATAGGAGTTACTAAATGAAAGCAAACCGACATGTTGAGCTAATCAATAAAATGTATTGATCTTTAATTCGTGGTAAACGGAGATATTGATTGATAGCCAAATCAATGGAAATTATGTTGATCAGATAAATCAATAAGAGTTATTAAGTGACAGCAAAGTAACATCGATTTATAGATAATTTTTATTAGTTATTGATTTTGAATTGAAAGTAGATTGACATATTGATGAGTAATTGATATTAGTGATCTTTAATTCACTGTAAACCGATGAATGAATTAGCAGACAAATCAGTAAAAGTGATTATTGATTTTTAATTGATAATAAACTGATAGTTAACTTTCTATAAATACATATTTATTGATCTGATGATATTGATTAGACGTGTATTAGAAGTGTTTGACTATTTCAAGTGTTAATGTCTGGATTTAATTGATGTTAAACTGACATTTCGATTGATAGAATAATCAATAAAAGTCCTTACTGACATTAAAATTTGTAAACTGACATTCTGATCAGCACACTGATCTGTAAGAGTTATTATTGATCTGGAACTGACAGTAAACTGATTATTGATAAGTCTGTCAAACCGACTGACGGTCTAACAGGTTATTGATCGTACCGGCAGTTTGTCGATCAGCTGTCTGGTCCGGCCCCACAGGTCTCGGATCAGCTCGGCGGGGATCTCCTGTCGACAGGTGATGCCTTGCTCGGCCGTCACCATGGTAACCAACAGGGTGAGAGCAGACGTCCTGATCAGGAGGTGGAACATCTTGAACTGCAGTGTGTTCGCTCCCCTCTGCTGCCCTTTATACCGCCGCCTCCTCTTCTCCTTCTCCTCCCCCCCCCCTCTCAGCCCTCCCCCCCTTGTCTCATTTTTTTTCCTTTCCTCTTCTGTTTCAGAAAATTTCCAAATCACTGACTCACTGCCGCAAATTTCCAAAGAATCTCCAGGCTGTCACATTTCTCTCCTCCTTCCGGCATTCCTCCTTCCTCTTATCTTTTTGTAGTGTCTCCTCCTGCTCCTCCCTATTTCCTCTTCCTACCACCTGTAGCTTTTACTCTCTTTCCTCCCTTCCTTCCTCTTTTCTCACCAAGTTATTTCTCCCTCTCTTTCTCCCCATGTCTTCATTTCTTTTGCTTCCTCCAGTTTCTCCTCGACTCCTTTCGTTAATTTTATCCTCTCGTTTTAGTTCCGCCTTATCTTTTTTTTGTATATTTTATCCTCCTTTCTCCTCCTATCTCTTTCTTTATACTCTCCTCACCTTCCATCCTCCTTCGCTTTGTCATTTTACTTTATTTAATTATCTTCTCTTTTTCTCCTCCTTTACTCCTTTCTAAAATTTTATCCTACTGTTCTTCTTCTCTCTCCTCCCGTCCTCCTTTCTTTATACCCTACCCTCCTTAGTTACTGCTTCTCTCCTCCTTTTCTCCCATGTTTTCTCTAAACTTTTCCCCGTTTTCTCCTCTCTCCTCCTTCCACTTGTTCTCCTTTTATTGTGTTTTATTCTGCTATTTTTCTTCTCCTCTTCTGTTAATGTTCTCATCTTGTCTTTGTTCCTCTTCTTTCCTTCTTTCCTCTAATCTCCTCTCCTCCTGGCTTCCTTTCTTTATCTCTTTACCTCCTACCCTAACCTCCAAAGCCTCTCCTCCTTCCCTCCTCATGTCCTCTCTCCTTTAAATGTTGTTGGCTAGCCTATTTTCTCCTTTTCTCTTCCTTCTCTTCCTTCCATTTTTTCCTTCCTTTCTTTGTTTCCTCCTCATTTCTCTCCTCCACCTTCCTTTCTTTATTTTCCTTATTAGTTAGTTTCTCTCTTCTTTGCTCCTGTTCCTCATCCTCTTTCCTCCTCACCCGTTGTCTTTTTCACTCCTCTTCTTTCTTTTCTCACTTCCCTCCCTTTTTTCCTTCCTCTGATCTCCCTTTTCCTCCTTTTCTCTTTCTCCTCTACTCTTTTTCTTGTAATCGCTTCTCCTTTTCCCATCCTCTCATCTCCTTACTACTTTCCTCCTGTTTTCCTCTCTTCCTTCCTCCTTCTTTCCTCTTGATCTTCTCCTTCTTCCTTCCTCCTTCTTTCCTCTTGATCTTCTCCTTCTTCCTTCCTCCCTTTCCTCGTCTTCTTCACCTCCTCTCTCGTTCTCCTCTACTCTGTACTCCTCTTTCTGCCGAGTAAAACACTCTGGCGGTGAGGAAGTCGCTTCCTGTTGGTTTTAACGGGCTTGTTTGTTTGTTTTGGTGTTTCGATGTGCAGTCAGATAAAACTAGGTTGCAGCAGAGGAGATGGTGACTCTGCGGATTTGTTTCCCACCTCGGCAGGTTTCAGAATGCGCCAAGTCGTCATCCAAACTAGATTAAAGACGTCAGCACCACAGAGGAAGAAGGAGAATACCTGCAGCTGCCTCTGAGCTTCTGGGTCGACACACAGCGTGAAAGTCAGAACAGTAAGCAGGTCAAGCAGCCGCAACACACCTACTGCCTGTTTGCATAGTTGTCGTTTTAAAAGTGCACATTTGACAAGTGGGATTTTGTCAGGTGATCAGCCTGTGCAATGCATGCTGGGAAAGGCTAAAGCTCCCTCTAAACTTGCAGCCCTGTGTCCAAGATTTAACATTTATATCATATTAATTTGTTTTGCCAAATAAGTTTTGATAGACGATGCAATCTGCCCGGGTTATGTATCTCTGAGTGTAGGAGGCGCTACATTTCAAGTTGGCTCATAGAGGTGAGTGGAGGGCGTGCAAAGTGTAGTACTATGACCCCAGAGAGCTCGGTTTGAATCCTCACTCCCGCATGTGTTTGTGTTTGTTCCAGCAACAGGACCGTTTTTGTTAGTTTGTGTGAGAAACACATTGTGTCTTGTAAGTCACCGTTGACTTACTTTAAACGTAAATCCCTAGATGGTACCATTAAAAAAGTTTCGTCGAGCTTCAGTCGCTAAACGGGGGAAAATGAACACATTATCAGTGAACATTCAGCAGATACATTCAGACGTTCAGTAGAAAAGTTTCCTTATGATGTTGATTAAAAACTGTTATTCCTGTTACTTTTCTCTCAGAATACAGGTTCTTTGTTTTCAAATAAGTATAAAATATAAACGTAAGTCTTAGGAGACGACTTTAAAACTGAAACTCCTGATTTAACCAGCAAACAGAATCTTGAGCTTATTATAAAACCATCAAGTCCAGCTCTCACTTGCACTTGATGCATCATACAGAGGTCAAGGCTGGATTCAATCAGGAGCCCCAGACCCCACGTTCACTCACCTAAAGTTAATTTAAAGGACCCGTTTGACACGTCGACTTTGGGTTAAATAATTGCACGTTTGTTAAGTAATTTAAGTACAATATCAACCAAGGCAGACCCTGCAGTGTTTCTTTTATGGTCCTGTCTCACAGAGGGGACCTTATGTTCAGAAGGTTCATATTTTGTGGTGTTTAATTACAAAATCTTTGCCCGAGGGCCCGCTACAGGTTAATAAAGCCATGTCGATAAAGTTGCTGCTTTTCTGTAGAGTTGATGTGCATTGATGCTGAGAATCAGGACGCCGGTGTCTCCTGCACTCTTGTGATGACGCGAGTGAAGATGCAGCGCAAGAGCTTCTGAAATTCTGCATCTCACAATTTACATGCAGCGCAGTAATCAATCAAGTTTTCTCTTTTTTTTCTTGTCACATACAATTATACACAGAAAAATGCACATGAAAATAGTCCTAATCAGGAGCAGCCACTGTGCAGCACCCGGGGAGCAGTTATGAGTTCAGGGCCTTGCTCAGAGGCAGAGGCGACAGGGGTCAGTGCTGGACTCAAACCAGCGAGCCAAGTGCCCACGAACTGAGCTAATGCTGCCCCAAATTAGTAGTTTATCCTTCATGTCGTGAGGAGGAGAGAAAAGGTATGGAGGTCAGGTGGTGGCAGGGTGTTCAAGCAGGAGACCAGACGTTGCATCCTCTTACAATGAATTTACTTGTAACCCTAATCTTTCCTTAACCAAGTGTTGCCTAACTCCAACCAAACCTTAACCATAGTTTATTTGCCATAATCAAATATTTCTCTCATGTGCAGAAAGAAATAATGTGATGTAGAAGTTTTGGTGCACAGCAGACCCTGTCACGTAGATCTTCAGGTGCTGCCATGAAGTGCTGATCATTTTCTGCTACCTTATACTTGTACTCTTGCAGTTTGAGATTAATAAAATAAAATATTATCAGGAAACAGATTATTAAGAATGATTGTAGGTTAAAATAAGACTTTAGTGATCTCACGGGGACATTCAGAAGCTTCCCGGCAGTAAGCAACGTCTTTCAAATGAGCTCCACCTTCACCAGCTGCAACATTAAAGTGATGAACACATTGATGCATCGATAACTATGATCAAGAACAATAATACACATGCCTCTTTTGTCTGTTCCAGAGTCTCAACTGAAAACTAAAGGGGAAAGTTTGCAGTTGGGGCCCCGAGGCTCTGGAACAACCTGCCCGAGGAAATCAGGTCGGCTGAGTCAGTGAACTCTTTTAAGTCCGTTCTTAAAACATACTTTTATAGAAGAGCCGTTCCTGATTTTAGTTGATTTTATTTTATTCTATTTTGTATATATTTTATATATACCTTGAACGTGTGTTTTATTATCTTTGTAGTTGTTAAAGCACTTTGTAACTTGTTTTTGAAAAGTCCTCTATAAATAAAGATTATTATTATTACATATGCTTTCCTATTTTTTAGCTTGTCCAATGTGAGGATTTGCTGCTTTTCTCTTTTTTTATATAATTTTAACTTGATATCTCTGAGTTTTGGACTGTCGCTCGGACATTTGAAAAAATCACCTGGAAAATTTTGATGTGCGTTTTTCACTTTTTACAGACATTTAATAGATATATAAATAATTATCAATGCATTCCATGGGAAAATGATTGACCTCACGGTCTTTGTGTTGATGACCCTGTTAACACATTTATCTTGGGAAGGGGGTTTTAGTGTTTAGGTGCATGTCAGATAAAAGTAGGTTGCGGCTTTGTCAACTTATCTGAGAAAAGGTGACAGTGCAATTTTGTTTTCCACGCAGCAGTTTTCAGAAAGTGATGAGCTGCTTTCCGACTCATATAACCGGTTCGACGGGCTGAATTCTTGCCGTTGTGTCACTGTGTTTTCGTCAGGTAATCCAGTTTCCTCCCAACAGCACAGAGTCGTCCGCAGACGTCAAAGTGAGAAGCAGAAGATAGAACACACGGATGGCTGCAGACAATCCTGCTGAACAGGAGCTGAAAACAACTGAAAGTAAAAGTTGGAATATTTCCAAAATGCCCATCACAGATCTGTCGTACCTGCAGAGTCACGTTAAACTCTCAGTGGAAAGACACTGCAGCTGTTACATCTGTTGGGCTGTTATTTGAACTCTACCTGTTCAGGTAAAAAATGTTTATAGAATACATAAATAAATTAGCACTAAGTGTGAGCCCATAAAAAATATAACCCCACACACAGTCCCACAATGCAGAATAATATAAATAATGCTGTATAAATTAAGAGACAATTTGAACATAGACAAAAATTTAGTTTTAAAAATATTTGCTGATTAAAATTTAACTTGAATTAAAGTTAAGTTAAGTCTAACAGTTTTCAGCCATCTGATAGAAGACTTTGTTACTTATTGATAAAGTTTTGAGAAGTGCTTCTTAGGATCTGTTACTCTCATATCAGCACAAACCGAAGAGTGCTGAAACAGAAACACAGCATTTTTTGACACTATGTCATCAGACTTCAATCTGTTGTGGTTTGAGAATTTTATGGTCTTGTTTTGGTTCCACATGTTGTGTTCTACTGTTTTGCCTTGTTAATTCTTGGAATGATTTTGTGTTCGGTCTCATTCTGTTTTCTTGTCTTAGTCCATGTCTTGGTGTTTACTCCTGGTCTGCGTGCTTCTGTGTTTGTTGTTATTTTGTCCTTGTCCGCTCTGCTTGATCCTAGTTGCAGTCTGTTTCCCTGTTTCGTCTGCAGTCTATCTGTGGGATTAGTTTTTAGTCTGTTCTGTGTTCCAGCTCTTGTTTGTTTCTTCACTTGTGCTAGTTGCCATTTGTTTGGTGTTCAGTCTGTTCTGTTTAGTTTTCATCTATTGAGTTTTCAGTTTGTGTTCTGCATTAAGGTTTGGGCCTGATCTGTTGTCTTAAGCTTTACTTCCTGGTTTATTTTATAATAGTTAGCCAGGTTGCCTTGGTTAGATACTGGCCCAATCCCAGTGTTGACCCTCACAGACTCACAGACTTTGAGGTGCGTTCCTTGGAAGTCCGTGAGGACTTAGGGCTGTCAAATCGTCAAGTGCACGAGGGCTCTCTCGCTGACATTTTGAGCCTTTTTCATAATCCCGCATTTATGCAGACTTTGCCTGAGGGAATTGCCCACAGTTCATAGCAATTCACGTCATTGTGACGTGAAACACGGGGTCACCAGGGGACACCCGGAAGTGAGAGAAATATCAAAAATCTGCCTTAGTCGAGAAGAAGAAGAAGAAGAAGAACGGTAAACAAACAAGCATGGAAACCAGCGCTGATGTGAAAATTGTTGGAATTTTTCTTAACATAGATTTAAGATGGTACATAGGACACATGAAGTCAGAGGAATGCAAACACCTTATTACACACTTAGTTTATTCAACTGTTTATTTTAGCTTTTGCTTAATGATGCTTCTTGATTATTGACAAATGTAGGTTGACATTTACCTCTCCTCCACTCTGTAGGACTCTGCAATACCTAAAAATCAGGCAAAAACGTAAAATAAAGTGTGCAACGTGTTTCGGTGTCATCAAGGTAACGTGATAATGTGGCTGCCCCATTCCTGTTTCCAGCATTTTGACCCTTTGAAGCCTCGTGCACTCAATCACTTTCTAAGTGACGTCAGTAAAGTCTGTGAGGGTTTAGGGAGACGTTGGGATTGGGCCTCTGTTTAATGTCACCTTGCCTGTGTGTGAGTCTGTCTAATTACCTCATGTCCTTCACCTGGTCTTGGTCCCGCCCTGCTCGTTACCTGGTGTTTACATGTTTCCTTCTTCTTTCCAGTATGCCTGCTTGGATTTATCCCTTTGTTTGGACACATACTGTAAACCAGTTTCTTTGTTAATAAATCCCCTGAATTGCATCCTTGCTTGTGTCTGCATTTGGGTCCACGCCTCCACCTCACCTGCAACTGCATTCAGCCGCAACCGTGACACAATCATCCAATCCACCAACTAAGAGTTGGCAGCAAAGGAAAGCGGTTTGGCATTGTCAGAACAAGATTTGGCACATTTTTTATGGGCGTAACCCACAAATGCATGTTCCTTACAAATGTGGCTCCTTTTAAAAGTTGGAATAATCAGGCTTTCCAATGGTATAAGATTTATTGCAAAGAAGCAAAGACAGAAAGAATCTACCAAACCAATTTCCCTACTTTTTTTGTGCGTCTCTTTTGGTGAGTTAATTTTAAAAGGAGGTGTTTCCCTACCAGCTCTTTATCTGTTTGTCTAAGGTGTTTGAATCCCCCCTGAGTGCAGCTCTGCATGTGGTGTCGTCATGTGATCTGGTCTGTTTGAGCCTCCTGAGGCTAAATATAGATCCTTATCTCACACCCACACAGACAGTGGGAAGTTTGCTGTTATTTTTATACTTCCTGGTGCCACCTGAGTGGGGAATCTCCTGTGAAGGAAGGTACCTCTATACTCTTTGTCTACCACTGAGAGGTAAAGTAAGTGTGTGTGTGTGTTAGATGTGTAGTTTTCCTGGTTGGTTTTAGTGGCCATGCATTACGTCAGAATTTTATTTATTTCAAAATATTCATATAGAAGTTATTTTACTTGGTTTCTTGCATAACAATAAACAAAGTAAGAGGAAATAGTCAAAGTCAAAAATCATAAATATAAAATGTGTAAATGATTTTGTTTTTTTAATATGGAAAGAGCTTGTGTTTGAAACGAAGAGGGTGAAATGTGCAAAGTATTAACCAAGAAATAGTACAGTGTAAAGTAAAGTATAAAGAATATGTGCAGAGATAAAGATCCAAAAAATGCAAGGCATGGAGTCAGTTGTGGAGACTTTGTCAACATCCTGTGTTTTTATTTTTTAAATATAGAATTCTTCATTAAGATAAGGGAAAATCCAGGAGGTGTTGCAGCAGAAATAGAGAAAAGTCATAAAACACAAAATAAAAAAAGGAATAGAAATAAAAATCAAAGCAGGAAAGTCAGCAAAGCACCATCCTATCCCTGATTTACACACAAAGTCACAGATTATATAGACTTTACAGACATGTGTAGAGATGTACACATAAATATTTGCGAGTGAACCCAATCTGTATTTGACTGTCGAGGCTTGCGCAGAAACAAATCCTGACTCAGCTGCTTTTTGTTCTCCTCCCTTCATGTTTGCATGAATTCACTGTCCACTCAGTCTCAGCTGAGTCCAGCAGAAAAATATGGATTAAAGGAAACACACTGAATATATCGCTGTTAGTGTCTGAATAAAGAGAAGCCGACCACGATCTGTCTACTCAGAGGAGAGGAAAGAGAGCTTTGACTTAAGGCTGCTCCTAAAGGGACAGTCCGGACAAACTGGGACTCGTGTTGAGCAACCAACGGAAATCAGAGACTTACACGTCGTTACAGAGACCTGCCCCGTCAAATCCCCGGATCAAGCACTCAGCTGGCTGTCAGCACAAGACTCCAGCAAGATTAGAGAAGCTGGACTTCTTGTTTTTACATCACTGATGCTCGGTGCTCAAACGCAGCCAAGATGCACTTTCCTAAATCTCTGTTTAATATACGGATGAAACCTTTTTATCATCTTGCTGCTGCTGTTGAAATTCACCCCAGACGCAAATTCAAACAATGCACTATGTATATAGTATGTTTTATTTATTTTAAACGTTACCATGTTTAAACACACATTTAATTATCTGTAAAAAATCTGTGTGTGTTGCATGAGGGGACTACAAACATGTGTTTCATTCAAGGGCGTCAATTTGTGTTGCAAAGTGGTGGGGACATAAGAGCTCAGATTAGGGGTGTGATGATGCACTTGAGAACAAGGTGAGAAGATTTTTAACACAACTGTGAAGAAATAGGAAATGCTGAAATATATGAGCGGGGGTTCCTCCTCCTCCTCCAGACAATCGGAGCATTAAACACTTGATTTCCTGCATTCTGGAGACATTTTCTGCTCCAATTTATTGTGGAAATGTCTCTATTTATATAGAGGGAAACAAAAAATTCAGATGGCAGGTGACAATTCAT
This sequence comes from Micropterus salmoides, assembly GCF_014851395.1. NCBI lineage: Eukaryota > Metazoa > Chordata > Actinopteri > Centrarchiformes > Centrarchidae > Micropterus > Micropterus salmoides. Next base: position 954,533 of record NW_024044681.1, read on the forward strand.
AAATATAAAAATATAACAGAATATAACGCAGTAATCAGCTAATTGTTCTTTGTGTTTTTTAGCTTATTTCTTTTGGACAATGCACATTTGTTTCTTCTATATTTAAATTGCATGTTTTCTTACTGTGCAAATAAACCTTTCTCATTGCATTTTCATTTGTTACCTTTTTTGGTGCGAGGTATTTTCAGAACATTTTTATTCCCTGTGGTAAAAAAAAAACCCAGATGAGTATTTGGCTCATTCTGTCAGTAAGTCCACTGCAGTCTGACTTCTTTTTGCAACCAGCGAAGTCGCCCCCTGCTGGCTGTAAGGCACTTCCACAGTGGCTTTACTTTTCACACCCAGAGATTCTCATATGGGTCAGAAACCAAAGTGTTGGACAAATTCAAAATTTGACCAGGGAGGCCCCAAAGTGAATAAAATGAATCCTTTCAATAGCTGTTGAGGCTTTTCTGTGATTCTCATAATGGTGCTGGAGCAAAAGTCACAGAGGCACAACATTTCATGGCAGCTCCTATTTTCACGAGCTGCTGTCACACTGAATCACTTCTGGTCTTCTGGCCTGCGTTTGGGAGGAGGTGAGGAGGTTTTTAGTTCCCAGCTTTGGACACGAGAAGGTTTGTGAGCACAGCTCATCTCATCACCGTCCCAAAGGGATGTATTCACACTGCTCATGTAGTTAGATTAACATCTGAAAACCAAAAGTTACTCACACCATGATACGAAACTGGAGAATCCGTCACCAAGTTAAATTTGCAGTTTTTACTTGAGGAAACGACTTAACCATCATCAGCACAGCCTTTTCTGTCAGTCCGCTATTAAACATGTTATTTAAAAACAAGATGCTGTATTTTTAACTTACAGCTGAAAATAAAGCATCATAGAAGCAGCAGCTTAATGTAGTGATGCTGTGGCAAAGTATTTTCCTTGGGCCAGGACGAACCAGCCTTTGATCAAAACCATGGACAGCAGCAGCCTGAACGCCAAATCAATCGGCGCCACGGCCACAGAATTCTCCCAACAGCTGAAATATTTTTAACAAGTTGCGCATGTGCATAGAAGACACAGAAGATTTACACACAACCTTTCGTGACTGATGTGCAAACACTCTATATCTTTGAGTCTAGTTGTTTGGTCACGCAGGGATGAGGGGACCCCCCGACCCCCCCCCCCACCCCCACCCCCCCCCACTGCCCAAACAACACACACACATACATATATATATATGCACACTCATTCTGTATACGCACAGAGAGAGAAAGAGCTGAAACCCAACCTACATAATTGAAAGTAGGTTAATAGATCTCATCTACTTGTGGTTTCTGCAGATTTCTGCACCAGTTTATTATATAATCGTGTGTGTGTGTGTGTGTGTGTGTGTTACTAATGTTGTGGGGACATAGATCTGTTTGCACAGCCACACTGTAGGGATGCGCCTTTCTTACGAGGACAAAATGCAAGTTCCCCACAACTTTAATCATTAAATTTTAGGGTAAAGATGTGGGTTGATGGGGTTTTAGATAAAAGGTTGGGCTCCCGGGAATGAATGCAAGTCAATGTGGTGTCCCTGAAAGCATGACTGTATAACTGTGTGTGTCATCAGATAAGATTTAATCTAATCTGATAAAATCGATTCTGTCGATAGATACTAGATTTCATGAGATATTGGTTTTCAATATCAAGATTTAATGATTAGAGATTTTTTTCCTTTCTGTTCAATTGAGAATAAAATCCATTTATACAACTAAGACTTAATTTTCTTAACAGTAAGTTTGGAAATGCAAACATATGTTTTTTTTGTTGTAGTCATATTCAGTTTAGTAGAATAGAAGTATGTTTGTCACGCTGTTGATTCCAATAAACAATATGTGATGAGTATCCCATTTTATTTTATTATCTGTTATATTTATCTGGTAAGTTTATTAGATTAGGTAGATAGATAGATAGATAGATAGATAGATAGATAGATAGATTAGACCTACCATTGGTGTGCAGGCTTTTTAAACTGTCATCTGTCGTGACAATAGCCCCGGGCTAACAGTCCAGAGCGCTCAGAGCACAAATCCTGAGTGACCTTAAAGGGCAACACACGCTGGTGGCTTATGACTCACTTCAAAACACCCAGTCCTGATGCTATCTATGTTAGGGTGCACGCTGGCAGCATCTTCATTCACCGCTGTCCTATTTCTTAGCTTCACCGTTTTAGTAACACTTCTTCTCATGTCTGTATGGCAGGTGAACACTACGTTAGCTGGCCGGCGAGTGTTGCACTTTACTCTGCAGCGTTTGAGAGGAGGCGTTGAAAGAAACAACCACAAAGAAATAAAAGGTGATAATGAAAATTGAATTGCAAAGTGACGGTGGAACATTTTAAGGACTCATTAAACAAATGTACGATGAGCGCAGACGGCGGCAGTGGAAGATAACACAAAACAAGGATGTATGAACGTCAGGGTTAATTAATATCACGTTAAGGTGGGTTTTTTTCCTACTCTCGTACCGTAGAGCTGATACAGGTCATGCTAGCTAAGTGAAGCCCTGAATAATGTGGCCTGCTGATTGCTGCCGCCCACTGATTTTTCAATTCCAAAAGGTCGCCTGTTGCGTAGTTTGACCGCTCTTTCCTGCAGTTGGAAAAATAACCAGAGCCAATCAGAGCTCTGTAGGTGGGTTTCGTTTTGATTTGTTGGACTGGAGGTTGTTTAAGGGACTTATCCATAGTCAAACTGCAGTAGGTGGCAGTTAGAGATGTAGTATAATAAAGTACAGCGAAAAACGCCTGCATCCAAAACCGTACAAGTAAAAGTATGTAAGTATAAGTAGTACATTTTGAAATGTACTCAAAGTAAAAGTACTCATGTTGCAGTGAAATATTTCTCTTTTATATCTGGTGTCTCTGGATTAATATTCCTGCTGCATTAATGTGGATGTTGTATTTTACTGCTGTAGATGTTTAAGGTTGAGCTCATTTCAACTCCTTTATATACTGTTGGGTAGTTTAATCTGTAGCAATGCATCATGGCTTTGTGACGATGCATTTTCCAGCTGATCCAAGGAGTGTATTTAGCTGAAGGAGGAGGATTTTCTCAGAACATAAAGGAACTCTTCATTCTGCAGTTCATTCTGCAGTCCCTTATCCAAAGGACTTCTTCAGAACTGAAGAAGTCCTTTGGATAAGGGACGAAACGTCTTCCAGTAGCTTCAACCAAGTCCAGTTGGATAACTATGACCTGGATGACTGAGAATCTTCATAGACATAATGTAACGTTGTGTCTCGAGCATCAAATCTGAAAAGAAAACTTTTATGAGAGTCACTCAGTATTGTGATGTCACATATTGAGTTTACATTGTGACGTTGTTAGTGTTGTAGTGTTCGAGACCGGTCTTGGTCTTAAGACCACTTTTTGATGGTCTTGGACTCGACGGCCTTTCTACTTTTTTTATTGCGTGCCATGCAATGCAGGGAACTGGTCTTGGTCTTGACTCGGTCTCGCTTTCCCTCGGTCTTGATCTCGACTGCTCTCAGTGCCTAAAAGTCTTGGTCTTGTCTTAGTCTCGATAAACTCTGGTCTTGGTCTTGACTTGGTCTCGATAAACTCTGGTCTTGGTCTTGACTCGGTCTCGATAAACTCTGGTCTTGGTCTTGACTCGGTCTCGCCTTCCCTCGGTCTTGGTCTCGACTGCTCTCAGTGCCTAAAAGTCTTGGTCTTGTCTTGGTCTCGATAAACTTTGGTCTTGGTCTTGACTCGGTCTCGCCTTCCCTCGGTCTTGGTCTCGACTGCTCTCAGTGCCTAAAAGTCTTGGTCTTGTCTTGGTCTCGATAAACTCTGGTCTTGGTCTTGACTTGGTCTCGATAAACTCTGGTCTTGGTCTTGACTTGGTCTCGATAAACTCTGGTCTTGGTCTTGACTCGGTCTCGCCTTCCCTCGGTCTTGATCTCGACTGCTCTCAGTGCCTAAAAGTCTTGGTCTTGTCTTGGTCTCGATAAACTCTGGTCTTGGTCTTGACTTGGTCTCGATAAACTCTGGTCTTGGTCTTGACTCGGTCTCTATAAACTCTGGTCTTGGTCTTGACTCGGTCTCGATAAACTCTGGTCTTGGTCTTGACTCCAACACTAGACGTTGCTGTAGTAAACATTAATGTTGCTGCTCTAGTTTTAGTTGTATTTAAAATATTAAATTCTAATCCGATACATCTTTTGCACGTCATGATACATCATCTCAATATTTAGCAATGTCATCGCACATTGAATATGTTCCTCACACCGTGCAGGCCTACCTCATGCCCGTTGGGGCTGGTCTTACCAAATAACCGTCACCAAATAATAGTAAAGTATCGATAAAGAATCGGATCGTTAAGCAGTCTCGATAAGGGTATCGATATCAATAAAAATCATCCATCCCTACACATCTGCTTTCTTTTATAGACCAGTAGCCAGCTGCAGATTTGGATCTGTTGTGTCTTCAATGTTACTTTTACTTTGTCATTGTTAAATATTAAAGTGAGTCCAGCATTGAAAAGCAGAGAACTGTTCCTTTAACTCCAGACTTACAACACCAGCAGAGAGAGAGAGACGAGCCAGCGTTCATAATCAAACCAAACTTTATTTATATTCAAGTAAAAAAAGATTTTTCACATCGTGTGTAACATTAAACTTTTAAAGACTATAACATCCTCCGTAATAATTAGCCATAACATGGCAACGTGATCAACACCAGAGTCCTTTCAGCTCAGGTATTAAAACATTTTGATCCATAAACAGATCAATAACTAATCAAGTCACATAAATATTGTACATTTATATATTTTTTTAAAAATGTTAAATATGTTCTCAAATTAAATAGAATAATAAATAAGAATACTAAAAGGTATAAAAACTTGGTGATATAAAAGGTGATAAATAGAAATATAAAGCGGCAGTTTGCTTCAGTCAAGGCGTCAGTGTGCGGCGGCGAGGGTGGCGGTGGAGTTTTTCAGCTGGAGGCAGAAGTCCTGCAGGTAAGTGAACAGGATGTCGATCTCTCCCACAGCTTTGTTTATACCTCGCTCGCCCCCCATCTGAAACAAATAAAGACACATTAGAATCACACAAAGGCAATTTGAAGGTTAAATCTGGTGATATTAATGTGTATATATGGTAAATGCTTTTCATTACCGAATAAGATTAGTGCCAAGATTACATTTGAGATTTTGAGATTTAAAGCCAGATTTCTGACACTTTTAATTCTGGGATTAAAAGTGACCTAAATGATCAATATGTGTCAAATAACTTTCTGTCAATCAACTTATTGATTAAATGTTTAGGCTTTCTGAAAACGGCAGACTTATCCTTTAATTATCTTGTTATCTGGAGCTAACAGATGGTGCTCATATTCACTCTTAAAGCTTATTATCTGGAGATTTTTAAATATGAAGCGTAGTTTAATAACGTGTCTTTATTTAGTACTTATTTATATAGTGAGCCCTAAAGCCGAGAAACCTCTGTGCTTGTGTACCAAACTCTATTTTTTTTAAAAGACATTTATTTTGAAGACCAAATTTCAGAATAAAACACAGTAAAGACACCATGAAGCAGCATTGTATGTTTGGGCCGTTGTCAATGTGTTTTCAATCAGGCGTCTCTCAGGAGTTAGGCTGTCAAATCTTACCGTGGCGAGCTTCCTGCGAAACTCCACAGCGTGATGATGGTCATGGTAGTGAGTCACATTCTGCAGAGACAGACAGGTACCGGAGGTTAGCAGCTATCATCAGTTCAATCTTGTCTGTGCATTTGAGCTGTTTATGTAAACCACTGAAAGTCGTTATCAATTTTAGTATCAACCACACCGCCACCACACGTCTACAGTACACTCTCCAACGTAACACATTTTGTCTGTCAAACATGCTTCTGTACTGTCTGTCTGTGAGTTTAGATGAGAAGATGTCTGTGTGGTAAACATGAAGATGGGTAGATTAGCTTAGCATAAAGCCTGGAAACAGTGAGCCTCGGAGGACAAATTAAAGTGTACAAACAACAACGTGTTTCAAAAGAAGGTTAAAGTTGGTTCCCACTGTTGACAACCTTTATGCTAAGCTAAGCTCACGTTCATAATTAACCTAAAGACGTGAGAGTGGTATCGATCTTCTCATCCAACTCTCAGCAAGAAAAGATGTATTTCCCAAAATAGTTCCTGCCAAAACCTCTAAACACATTGTAAAACCATAAGATACAACTTGTGAGTGAGCTTTGAAGGCGCTGGTAGCTTGAACTTTGGACAGAGCCAGGCTAACTGTGTGTTATGCTAAGCTACGCTAACCGGCTGCTGCCTGTTGCTTCATGTTTGCAGATGTGAGGGCGATTTGCATCAACACACGTCTCCCGCTCTGACACTCACACAGCCTTGAGTCTGCAGGTCCTCGCTGACGCGGGTGAGGTCGTTCTTCAGCTGGTGCATCTTGGGATGCTGGTTGTCACGGTGAGGCAGGATGTTGTTCAGGTAGTAGTTGAGGATGTTGGCGTGCAGGCAGCAGATCTTCAGATGGTCCTGGAGGCGGTGGAGAGGTCAGAGGTAGAGCGTTACTCGAATGTTGCACTGATTCATTTGTCTTTTTGTAAGGAGCATTGTGTAAAATTACAGGAGCGTTGTTTTGAATTATTCTCACCTGGTCAGTGTTGACTCTGGGCAACAGTCTGGTGCTGGAATCGTCCTCCGTCTGCACACGCTGAGCCTGAAGAGACAGAAAACCAGATTAGCATCACACATTAACCAAATGCAGTCAAGAGTCTCCACTGAAACACACATCAAATCATCATCGTCATTTAGGAGCAACTAGGGATTAAGTGTCTTACTCAGGGACACAATGGTGGACATCACACAGTGGGAACTGAACCTCTAAAATACTTTAATTATTTAAATGGATGATATCTTCTTTTATTTTGTTAATTTAAACATGTTTAAACATGTTCTCCATTCTGCCATGGATACAAATCTGTTGATGAAATACTGAATCCTTCATATATTTATGTTTCAGAAGGCTAAATGGAAATACCAGGCTAAAAAATACTAATAATAATTAACCTGTAATATATATCCACCATTTTTTTACTGTAGCGTTTAATAATTAGGTGCAAGGACATGACCTCTAGCTAAACGCCCGATGGGACGTACTTTAGAGAAGACATGAAGCACAGCCTCCACGTATGGAAGAACATTAGTGCCAAATAACACAATTCTAGTTCAAATTCAAATTTCAAATTAATAACATTAGTGCCTACATTCAAGTGGGAATTCTGGGAAGATAATGTTCTCAAGTACTGTGCTTGAGCACAATTTTGAGGTACATGCACTTTCCTCAAGTGTTTAAGTGTTATGCCTCCATCATAATTTGGATACAAATATTGTACTTTTTCATCGACTACCTTTATATGACAGCTTTAGTTTATTAAATATGAAGAATAAACTCCCAAACTGCTTATAAAGTAGTTGAAAGTAGCTTCACCATTAATATTTCTAATAAATATTTTAATTCTGACATTAAATTCAGAATGTCTGATTCCCCAGACTTGCAGAAACATTTAAAGTTAAAAATACTTGTTAAAATTGACCACTCACGTGTTTTGACACGTCCCGGACAGCCTCGTACGTCTCCGGGTTTCGTAGCGGCTGGCTGAGCGGCCGGTCGACAGGGAGCGTCGCTGCCTGCCCGACCCAGCCAATCAGAAGCAGCGGCAGGAGAACCAGCATGGCTGGACGGAGGAAGGAGACGACTTCTGCGGCGACGAGCTTCATTTTTTAAGCTTGATAAATTATCTTATTCCTTTCAGAATGAGGGTGAGAGTCAGAGTGTTTTACACCTGCAAGACAGAAACAGATTATAGCAAAGCTGTAAATTAATCTTCTGTAATAAATCATTAAACCATTATATTGATCCACCGCATCTGTCTGCGTGCTCACCTGGCAGTCGATGCTGTTGTGAAGATGTCTCTGTGCCCTGTCTCTTTATACAGAGCAAACCTCCGCCCCCTCTGCAGAGAATGTAGGACAGGTTAACATCAAAAAACCCCAGAAGACGACACAAACACTCACACACAGCCACACACAGGTCAGTGCTGAGCTTACTGTCATTTCCACAAAGATGAAATTAAGTTTCAGTCAAGGTGTGCCGACCAACTTCGAGGATCATCGATCATTGTTAGTGTGTGTGTGTGTGTGTGTGTGTGTAATCCCTTGTGAATAAGATGCTGGAGGTTCTTACATAAACTTCTGACAAATACAATCAACTTGTCCAACCTGTTTGTGACAGTGGCACATGTTTATTTTTGTAATATTACACATCACTTATTACTTAACACAGAGTGATGTCATTACTATTGCAGGCCATTTACAATGAATAAAAGCTACTCTGATGCAGTGTGTGAGGTTCTGCAGAAAATAGGAAACAATTTCGCAATGCTGTATTGTTTAATTATGCAATGACTAAAGCAAACACAGAGTGCATCATTTCAGCACGTTCTCATTCCCAGGGCATCAAACACCTGCGCTTGTGCAAGTCATTTAGCACCATGGATCAGTGCACAGGGGGGATGCTCTTGGTAAAGTCCGAGTAGGGAGGGGGTTGGGCTGAAACCAGACTTTCATCCAGGAGAGTGGTGTTTGTCTCCCGTGTGAAACAAAAACTTAACACTGATTGCTTTAAGTTACTTGAGTATCGTGACTTAACTTATGTAAGTAACAAAGCTATTTTAACCCAAACCATGATCTTTGCCTAAACCTAACCAAATGGTGAGCTTTCACAACTTTAATCCCTCCAAGGAAGGTTAAAGTCAATAGCAACTGGTTGAAGATACTTGAAGACGTTTCGTCCCTCGTCCGACAGACTTCTTTAGTTCTGCAGAACTTCAGTTCTTCAACCAAGTCCAGTTGCTTTTGACTTTAACCTTCCTTGGATAACTATGACCTGGATCACTGAGAATCTACACAGATCACTACTTTTATTTTGAAAGTCTAACCAACGTTGCATATTTACAGCATAGCACTACAACCAAGTGTCCAAATGTGATTTTTTAAAAGATAATTTTTGGGGGGTTTTGCCTTTGTTTGATAGGAACAGCTGAAGAGAGAGACAGAAAAGGTGGGAGAGAGAGAGAGGGGGGATGATATGCAGCGGCTGGGATCAACCCGTGACGCTGTGGTAAGGACTTGGCGTTGTACATGGCGTGTGCGCTCTACCAGGTGAGCTTACAGGTGCTCTGTAAAAGTAGCTTTTATGAGCCCCAGATTATCAACAACAAGTTGTGCATTTATGAAAAACATTACTGGACTTTTGCACACTAAAGCTGAGCATTGAATCCAGTGAAAAGCCTGGGAGGGAAAAAAGCCTACTGTCTCTCCAGAAATCCAAAGTTAATGTATATATTTTAGATAAATTATTTCAGTTATGACTATTTTTAGTTTTATTTGATGTTTAGCAAGTATAATATTTACCAATTTTAGCATGTAAATTTAACATGTTAGCTTGCTAATGTATGCTAATGGGCACTAAACACAAAGTACAGCTGAGGCTGATGAGAATGTGATCAGTTTTGCACATTGGACAAGCTATGAATCTCTAAACAAAATGTCATTATCCATCCAACAGTTGTTGAGATTTTTCCGTCTGGACGAAAGTGGAGGACCAACCACTACAGGCACAGTGGAAGTATGGCTAATAATATCTTTGAATGTCACGAAATAGTAGTTACTGTATGTTGGGGATCTTTTCTTCAACTTAAACTGGGAATACACATTGATTAAAGAAACATATAGTTAGTTAATTATCATTTCTTTGTCCAAATACAATTAAGATTATAGGCAGACTATACTTAGTATTTATACATATACCTAAAGTAGTAGCAGCTTATATTTATTTTTGTAATACTGACATATCATGAGACTTTCTACACGTCCAGCGGACACAAAACAACATTAAGTTTTATCTGAAGTTGTGTTTGTGTCACTTGACAAATGTGAGTTCAGTATTCTCTCTCTGTTAGCTCTGTTTCTGGCCTCCACCAGCTCCTGAGGCTCTTCAGCTGCTAAATGCTCCACCATGTTCACCAGCTGCTCTCTTAACTGTGTCTGTCTGCCGTTTGCTGCCGAGCAGGTGGATTTTTAAAGCTATTTCTCTGAAAACGACCCCATTAGAGAGCTGAGAGCGAACCAGAACAGGAAAGCTGCAGCTGGACAGATACAACAATGAGTTGAAACTCACTAAAAATCTCTGTAAAGCCAAGAAGCTGCAGAGTCAGGTAAATTTATGTATTATAGCCAGTTAAAGATAATTAAAAATGCTTGTGCATGACCTAGAGGAAGACATTTTAAGAACATCATGATTCAATCAAGCAGTTAATTTTAGACTAAAATAAGCAAATACAGGATAATTATGTAACAGAGTGCTCCTGTGAGGCCATAATAAAGTAATAAACTCTGATGTTGATGCCAATGCAGTAACGCCCAGTTTCCCCTCAATCTCCCAGCTTTTTAACATAAGTATTTCCCTGTCAAAAGTTTTCCTGCTAGGAAGGTTTTTTTTGTGGGTATAAAGTGAAGGATCGAGTGGCCGGGTCCTTTATCCATTCAATTTTATTGTGTTGGACGTGGGCGTGAGTCCCTCGGAGACAGATTATAGGTAATAAGATAATGATGAAAGCCTTCACAGCTAAAATTGAGCTGCAGGTCATCCTTCAACGGTCATCAGCTGATAATAAACGACAACAAAAAGACAGATTTTTACTCTATTTACACTGAGATTTTTATGTCAAATAATCAGAATAAAAATGCTTCACATGAACGTTTCCCTTCTAATAAACCCACTCAATCTGAAAGACATTGCTCATATTTACCAGTTTCCCGTCTGTGGCAGCATATTCTGATAAAACTGTGGTGTCTTTTTTTTTTTTTTTTTTGCACCAATTCTTTTTTATTGGTTCCACAAACTCATCAAATCAGGTGTTACGTCACCTCCGCATCATACAAACAGATTCAGTCATGACCTGCTGCAACATGTGGTTCGTAATGACGAATAGGCAATCTCAAGTGGAACACCCAGATAGCAATGAAAGGGAAATAACCAGCGACCCAGATGAACGGCGGTGACCTCAGGAAGTTTTCAGATAAAGGATTTCATAAAGGTTTCTAAATCTCCCAGACTCGTGCTCAGGTTTTGTGTTCAAAGACAATTCAGGAAGTTTGTCTTGCACCAACAATGATAATAAACTACGATGCACATCGATGTGCAGGTTGTTGCACCAGCTGTCAGAGCGGTCACTTTTATTCCAAACTGCTGTTCAAAAGTTAATATTTAAGCCAATCTGACTGAATTCAAAATTATTTTGTTGCAGCTGAAGGCATTAACATTTTCAGAACCAGAAGGAAAGTTTGTTTAATATTAATGCTACACGGTGAGTGTTACATTTATGACTTGCACTCTCAGTGTTGTGCAGTACAGTTATTATTATCTGGAAAAGAGAACAAGTAACTGATGGATTTTCTTAAATCATAACCTTTTCTCAAAGCATTTTATTCACGTCATCCTCGTGTTTTATTTGTTTATTTAATTGTATCAAACTCATTCTCTGTACTTGGTGGTAAGAGATCAGAGCAAAAGAGCAGCAAGTGGAGGCTGGGATGGTATTCAGTTATAACGGTGACAACAATAATAATAACTAAAATAATATGGGTTTAGTCGTTCAAAAAAAGGGGATGATGAATTTAGTTTTTCCCACGTAAAGAACTTTGGCACAGAGTCTATAAAAGCTGCTGTATGTATTAAAGGCGTACCCACCACATGGTCAGAAATATATACAATACACCGTATGTTATGTCTCAAGTAAAATCTTTATATACTCGAGAATGAAAGAGAATAAAATACCCAAGATACAATAACATATGTAAAATAAACAAAACACAAAATATTATATATTATGTATACATAATGTGTGTGCAAAGTAAAAACAATTGTTCTTTTTATCATTTCTGGCCATAATTACATTTGGTACAGTATCTCTACAGGAGTACACCCCTCACAGTTTTGTAAATATGTGATTATATCTTTTCATGAAGAACCTTTCTACAATGTAAAGTAGTGAGTGTGCAGCTTGTATAACAGTGTAAATTTGTTGTCCCCTCAAAATAACGTCTAAACCACTGGCAACAAAAATGAAAATGTCCAAATTGGACACTTTTGTGAGATACTGTAGGTACCAGACACCTAATTAGCTAAGTAGGTAGATTTATTTTATCACAATCCAACATGTTTCATAGTGTGAAATTGAGCTTGTAACTCCCTTCTGTTAGCAGACAATATACATTAATATAGAAGCAATTATAAAAATGGTAAGCAGAAATAAACTGTATTCAGTGGAGCAGTGCTGAGGATGAATTTGAGCTTAAAGAGTCTGACAGCTTGGCGGGGAAAGCATTTTAATTAAACTAAAGGCCAATTTATACTGTATTTCCTCCTGCACATTTCCTGCTTGTCCTTCTTCTTCTGCCTCAACCAGTTCAAGGATCGTCCTCTGACGCCTTCTCTGCGTTTTAGTAATTTCATTAAAAATAAAAGCTGTTCAGCATCGGTCAGCTCCAACTCCAACATGATCCGCTCACTTTCTGTCGTCAATGTTTGCAGCAGCCTACACCAACGAAGAAGATGAAGACGCTCAACACAGTGGAACACAGAAACCCCACTGTTTAATTTAGAGCTTAGTACTTGCAAGGAAATTGTCTCTTCATTAAAAGAAAATCGCATGCATGTAAGTGTAAACAAAACAGATCATTTAAACTTCCTGATGGTGTTTGTTGTACTTTTGTGTGACAAGACTGAAACTGAGATTGAAGGAAGCGCAACATTTGCACGCTCTGTGTTCCACACTTGTGTTGTCACGTTTGCTTGGATGCAACAGAATTTTTCTCATGATGGTGATGATAAAATGACAGGAGAGCACACGCCCCTGCACACTCCCTGACGTTTATATTGTGTGACCTGTTTATCATCACGAGGGGAATTCACAGTCGGCCGTGTGTTGGTTTAGTGCGAGCGGCGTGAGCAGCTGCTAGGTAATCTTTCTTCTCTGTCCGTAAGAAGTGATGATGACGAAGTTTGTTCCTCTTCCACTACGATGATATCATCTCTGTAATGTTTTTTAAAGAGGTGTGATTAAGGATTTTTGTTGTAAAATTCCCAACCTAATCAAGGTGACTGAAAATAAAACAGCAGATTAGATGTACAGAGGAAGTGTACAAGAGTACTACTGCTGACAATCCTGCAGTGGTGAAAGTACACTTTTGAGGTACTTGAGTATTTCCATTTTCTGCTCCACAAACTTTTCCAGGGGGAAATATTTTATTTTCTTTACTTCACTGTATTTATTTGATAACTTTAGTTACTTTGCTGATTCAGATCAATAATACAAAATATAAATCAACAAATAAATGATATTGTTGTGTCAATAAAACTTTATTGTTCCCATTCACAAGTCCCCCAGCAGTACGTAGAGTCATTAAAAGAAACTCAACCTTTATCAGCTGCAACATTAAAGCGGTTATAATCCAGAAATATATTGTAATATATGTTCATTCCTGTGCCATTCTGCATAACGAGTACTTTTAAGCTACACAATATTAGATAGCTTAAATTCTCCACAATTTATTTAGTTCATTTTACAAGAAAGAAATTCTGATTTTCTGGGTGCGTTCAATAAGAGAAGAAAAAAAAGTCACATTTTTTCATTTCCCATATTTGCTGAGCAAGAGTTTTGTGCAGAAGGAATTAAAGGTCTGTCCCAAATAAAGGCCGGGTGAGTTCAGTGAGTGAAGCAAATAAAAGCTCTGGCTATTGATTATAAGTTTCACGGTAATTTCATTTATACTTCATATTTTTTGCCAACTAAGACGCTAACATTCAAGTGAGAAATTGTGGCTCAGCAGTTAATGAAGAAGAAACAATAAATTATTTGCATCCACCAAAGTTTAGTTTCCGTCCCAAATATTCTATATGCTGTTATAATAAATGCTTAATTATAAACAGCTTAAAACGTCATGTTTAGGGCAGTTTGACACATTGAACCTTTAAGTTATGCTTGCTTTTGTTATGTCCTTGTGTTTTTGTTATTTTCATTTTATCCTTTATTGTTAAGAACTTTGTAAAGTTTGTTTCAGTCCCAGTTACAGGTCAGATGCATAGTAATGATGTGATCTGATCATAAAGCTGAGGAAGAGTTCAAGGTGACCAACACGACCACATTTCTTAAAGAGTTCAAAGACAAAGGTTCATGCTCACATTCTTATTTTATTTTTAGTAACTTAAACTCATTATTTTCAGGATTTGTATACCACAAAAGCTAAAATCAGTCTGTGTTTATGTCACTTTTATCTCTGCAAACACGCAGAGAGCAACATAATTACTGAATACACAAAATTACTATATTTATAAAAACCATCTATTACAAAAGTGTAGTTTAAAAAGGAACAGTACAATTATCTTACATTAATCTATAAATATACATTATTCCCACTATTTAAATTAAGCACTTTCCTCTGTTTAAAAAATATCCTCACTAATTGTTCTACAGCAGTGACTGATCCACTATAAACTCAGTCAGAGGTCATCTCTTCCCCCAGAAGTTCTCTCGTCTCTTTTGAGCACGCTCCAGCACGGCGGACGCCACGGAGCAGGAAGCTGCCGAACGGCACGACATCACCGACAGGCGGTCGTCTAGGCAACGGGAAGATTTGAAGAATTTAAAAACATTTAAAACAAGATCAATGATTGTTTTTCGTTATTTAAAATGTGTAGAAAGTTGTTATTTTTATTTTTATTTCACCGTCATCAGAGCCGCAGCCTCCTCCTGAACACTGCCGCTCCCTGAACCTCAGACCCAACTCACCTGCGGAGACACGGGTACGGGATTATTTGTGACGTGTACATTATGGATTAGCAATTTACTACAGTCACACAGAGGGACAAAATCCTCATCACATTATATGCAATTTGATAATGATCACAACACACAGTTTATATAAACTGTGATGTGGTCTTTTTTTCCCCCGAAAATCTATAGAGAAACTGAAAATGACAAAATAACTGCTTTCAGTTAATAAAGGGAATTAAATATCTGACCAATGAATAATCTTCTAACAACACAGCCATGCTAGCTGTTCCGTGAGGCTGTACTTACACAGCAACAGGTGAGGACTAAAGACTTTTTACTAATTTCACTGGGAGAAAAGTGAGTGCATAAGACAGAAAAAGGCAACCTTGAACAAACACGTTACAATAAAATTAAAAGCAGGGGTGCTCTGAGCTAAATGCTAACATGCTGATTGATTGGCACTGTTGATGTTCATGCTAATCAGGGCTCAACGTTAAACTTTTCTGCAACTGGCCCCACCGGGCCAGTGGGTTTGAAACTTACTGGCCCTCCTTCCAAAAGTTATTTATCAGTGTTACAACAAAACCAAAGACTTAAAAGTTATGTACATGTACTGTTATCATGTTTAATTGTTTATTAAATACATCCTGGATGTAAAAAAAAAACTAAACTAAATGTAATCAGTTAAAATAAATCAATAATGGGCTGAAGGAACCTTTTAGTTCCTTGAAAAAGAGAACTACCCTCTTCCCCGGGCAGGGACTTTTCTGGGGGGTAAAATAAAGTCCCTGTTCCCTGCGGAGGAAACACAGTGAGTTCCTCCAAAGGTTCCTAGTTCTGGGTAAAGTTCCTGTGGAGGAAATGCGGCTATAGAGATATTTCCATCCATAGAGCTGAGCTGGGAACATGATCATAAATGTAATATTGCCATAAAGCACATCTGCTCACTGATTTGCATAATGGCCTAATATAGAAATAAGATTACAAGAGGGATCGTCAGCTGTGAGGGTAAACAGCTGTTTTATTGTCTCACAGTTCATTTCGTCATGTTGAAAAACCCTCATTACACGAAACATGTAGTGAAATCTGCCACTGAGAGGTTTTCCCAGGTTTAATATGAAATCGGATCTGTTGAGAACACTAGATGAAAAGAAAATGAGAAGGAAGTGAAGAGGAGAGGGGGAGTCCCCGTGAGTGTGTCGGCAGATATTAACAGCAGCCAGGACAGAGGAGGTTTTGTTATTTTAAGATCAGGTAGATACTCCTTTGGTTTACAATTTTAGCAGGTTACAGCCTCAAATTTGGATCAAACCTTATCACATATGAGCAGTTATGTTATAATTTAAAGAAGCTATTCAAGAGAGGAACGTTTTCAATTGGTTTTAGTGGCTTTTTAATAAAATCAGGGTTCCTTCCTCACTTGTTTCTACATTTCCTTAAAACGTTCAAAGCCAAAGCACATGCTGTAATTTTAATCAACTTAGAGATTTATATAAATGTATTTATTATAAGGGTTTTTTTTGTATTCTTCACGCGGGAGTGATGAGGAAGCAGCTTATTTAAAAAGAACAGAAAGAAATCGTCCTGGTCACCGAGCTGATCACAAAATCAATATAAAAACGTTCAATCAATTAATCAACAGTCAAATTGTTGGCAACCATTTTGATAATTTAATAAATTAAATCTTGTTTTTAAGCAAAAATGTGCTGCTTTCTTCTGATGTTAGACGTCAGTTTGGGCTTCAGGAACCAGACAATCAATCGATTAATGCAGAAGATCTGTAATTCAACTGATTATTACTCAGCAATACAATACCAAAACATTCCTGATGTGAAGCTCACCGTTGTGTTGGAAGTCGGGGTGTCTCAGAGTGCCTTGGATACAGTGCGGCGGGGGTGGGACCAGAGGGGGCGGGGCTACAGCGGGTGGAGGCGTTTGCTTCGTCCTGATTGGTTTAGAGGGAGGACTGGCAGCTGGTTTGTGGTCGGGCGAGGGGCCAGATGAAGGTGTGTGAGGGGAGTTATTCTCTGACCACGCCTCCTTCCGTTTGACCGGCACGTCTAGCGCGGTCTCCGCCCCCGCTGCCATAGACACGGCAGACCCGCACCTCTGACCACAAAAACAGTCCCGTAAGTATCACAACAAAATATAATCTTTTTTTCACTAGAAGCACAGTGCATCTAGTAAGAATAAGAACATTGTGGGGCGCAACCCTTACAGGTTCAGTGTGCAAGTTTTAGTGGCATCTAGTGGTGACGGTAGCAAATTACAACGGCTCAGTCACCGCTCACTCCTACCTTTTTATGCCTGTAGGAGAAGCTACGGAGGCCGACGCGCTCAGTCGGTCCTCCATATGTCCAAATTTCTCTTCTTTTCACACTTCTAGTCAGTCCCTCCAGGATTTCTCAGCCTTTATTGTGATTGTTGTGGGCTAAAATGCCTCATATTGCAGCAGCTTTTCTAAAATATTGTGTTGACAGCGGCAATGTTTCGAGCCTTTTTTTGTTTTTGGTGATGAAATTGTGTGAATAATTGAAAACTGCAAAGGTTGATGTGATATTTTTAACTTTATAATTCTACTTGAATCATTACAGGCCCTCCAGGATTTCGCGGCCCTGACACTAACCCTGCATCTTTGAACTAGCTTAACTTACTGCACGTCCTGCACAATGTCATTTATTTTTGTAGGCAAATGTGAGACGTTGGTATCACACATGTCTGCTGCATCATCGTCATTACAGTGCAAAACAAAACAACAAATCAGAACAAGTAAACAACTTGTTCCTTACTCTCCTTTTCACTAATCTAATCCGTGTAAACTCCCTCAGCCAGTCCCGTCGGAAACGGTGTGTTCTCGGATTTATTCGCCGCGGCGAACTCTGACTCTGACTAGTTGACAGTTTGCTGCTGTGAGGGGCCCGGATCTGGTACAGGAGGAACCGGAGATGGAAAACAAATACGTCAGTGGTTCGTTTAGCCATGGTTGACTTTTACAGACCATGAGTTTGACACCACGAAAGCGAGACACGCGTTATGTTATGTTACCCACGCCCTGCCCCTCTCACACGCATTGGCCAACTCTGGCAGACTCGCTCCCTCCTCGTTTTTCAACATGCAATAAAGAGTAAAAACAAGTCAGCAAACTGGCAGGTTGCACATGTGACCAATTAGTCGCAGTCCGGAGCCGTGATAATGTATAACTGATTATAGTGTCACCTGTTTGAATGGTGAAGATTCATCACTGCTCTTCAGTTTTCCCACTAGTATAGCGCCTCCTGGAAGACAGAGGTCAGAGGTCATACACTGTGGTCTGAGCAGTGTGTGTGTGTGTGTGTGTGTGTGTGTGTGTGTGCGCACGCTCCCGTACCGGTGGCAGGTGTGGTGAGGTCATGGTGAGTTCTCTGAACTGGTAGCATCTTCAACCTCGGAGTCGGTAACCTTCCCTCCTCCCTACACACAGACACACACGTACACACAAAACATCCCCCGACACCAAAGACAAACACACAGTTTCAGTTCCTAAGAAACCAGTGTGGCCGCAGAAAAACATCAAAGGAATAAAAACTGCATGAGTTTCAACCAGAAATACGTTGGCGTCTGTGTGAAGACAGACGTCTTTGTGGAAACAGCATTAATAAACTGCAGCTTTACATTCAGATTTGTCCTGATTCCAGCCCCGAAGAACAAAGAAACATCGAACGTATGAATGAAGCGTGAAAGCTGTGGATCCTTTCCCTTCTTTTCCTTTCATATTTACGCTATGCTGGCTAACGGCCCCTTTGGTCATTAATGCAACACGATGCTCCCAGACCGCTGCTGTCCCACATCTACAAACCGACCGACCAACTCATCAGTCGATCAAGTTTGGAGTCTGAACTTTCAACTGTTTTTTATAGAGTTAAAAATAAAAACACGAGCTAGAGCCTGCAGCCAGTTAGCTTAACTTAGCATAAAGACTGGAAACAGGGGGAAACAGCTAGCTTGGCTCTGTCCAAAGGGACCAATATCCTCCTACCAGCACCTCTAAAGCTCAATCATTAACACTTAAAGTCTCGTTTGGGGTTGGGCATCGAGAACCAGTTCAAAGTTGGAACGGTTACTAAATTTCCAAGACGTTCCGAGCGTTTGGATTCTGCTCATCGGTTCCTAACTTTCTGCTTATTTCAGCTCCTGACTGAACTGCAGTGAGTATTTGTCTATAAACGCAGACCCGAGATTCCATAAGAACCAGATTATTATGGAAGAATCAGAATCAATCAAATTTCAACGATACCCGACCTTAAACACATTCAAGTGTAAAAACGTCAAGTTGTGGTCATGCGACTGTTCCCCCGCCATTTCCAGTCTTTATGCTAAGCTAAGCATCTGCTAGCTGTAGCTTCATATTTAAGAGAGAGTTGAAAGTGGTATCAACCAATGTCAAAGACAAGAAGTATCAGAAGAGTAACACTTACTCGTGTGTATTTTCTTCTTCTTCTTCTTCTTCTTCTTCTCCCCAGGCCGTATGCCTTTCAGCAGGAGGGCTTGGAGGTGTTTGTGCTTTTATTTGTGTGTTTTTGTTTGTTCTGGTTATTTCTGCTGACCCCGCAACAGAAGACCTCTTACTGGAGTTACTGGAGCGGCTGAAAACAGAGACAGACACTTATGTAATAAAAGAAACGTCTTCAGAGGACGCTCTCTCCACCCGTCGTGTCTCTCACCTGGCCAGGTCCAGGGCCTCCACACAGGAAGTGCTGCGGTTGTCTGGGTCGTGATCGGAGGCGAGGCGGGGGGAGGGGGGGTCAGTGGCAGAGTCTGTGGTTTCTGTTGGCTCCCACAGAGCGTTGTGTTCAGACAGCAGCTGGCTCATGTGATCTCTGCAGAAATTCGCTCCCCAGGCTCGACGGCGGTACGACAAGGCCTTCTGCCTCAACTCCTTCACCTGCACGGGGACACACAGGAAGTCTTTTAAACGGGATTGGTTTCAAAAATCACGATTACAATGGAACTGTTTGGAATCCGATCATCGGCACCAAAATGAACACGCTCTAGTTTTGGTTTCTGTTGCGGCCACCGTACTTCAGGCGCTTGTTCTGTTGCAGCCATGGTGTGCAGTAAGCAACGCTCAAAAGTGTGGCTTTACTTTATGATGGATAACCTCGGGTCGGCAACACCTGGCAGACACTTATTTCTTGCACGGGAGGATGCACTAAAAATCAACAAGTAGTACACCGTGTTCGACATGCTAAGGCGTTGTCCCTGTCCTGCCTCGTCCTCCTTGGACAACTAACATGTACCTCGTTGCAATCGTGAACTTGTAGTGAAACAACTTGCTTGATTTTAGTTGCTAAGATTGTGGCACAAATGGAATCAGAATTGTTCAAATCAATGCCCAACCCTACTTTCACCTAATACGTCCATGAACTAAGACTCCAGGAGTTAAACTCAGAATCTAAAGATACTGCATGAGGTGAAAAGGACAGTTGCATGTCTAAAAACAACAGGTTAATCACTATAGTTCGACCCGTTTAGCACCCGTTTATCGCAGTTTGCATAACAATTCGGACTTGTTCTCCGAGTCAAATCTCAACACGCTGACACGATACACTTATTTTTAGCTTCAGTGTGACTTACACTTTCCGAGGAGGCCTGATGTCAATAAATGTCCACAAATCCACTTGAACTCAAACAGCTAATTCAGCATACGTTTATGGTGCCAAATGTAAACTTCAAACAATATTTATTCCTACAAGTTCAAAAAACTTAATTAATCTCTCTAGGGGCAATTAGGTAAGAGCAACATGTACCCAAAAAACAAATACACAATGCAAAACACACACATTACACAACATACAACCAAGCAAGTGAACCCAGAACCTGAATAAATAATAGTAAAATGCCAGTAGATAATGTAATGTGCAATATAAATACTACACCCTGCAGGGAGAAAAGATTTGGAGTGGTGGTTGCACGCAGGTAGTGCATGACGACGCCCAGATGGCAACAGAGTGAATTCACTTCCGGAGCATGGCCCGGAGAGGCTAAGATACTATATACTATGTATATATTGATATGACTGCGTGAATGAAGCTGTGCACAAGTTGTAGCAGCATTTAAGGTTTGTGTTTGACCAGTTAGCACCTAATTTGACTCAACTCCTGAACCTGTACATGAGAAAGATGAACCATGCAGACTAAATCCTGAAGGCCGGTTCTTAGTTCTTTGACTCAAATTAAAATGCATTTCAGAGATGAAACGTTTATTAATCAATTTGTTGTTTATTCTGCAGCTATTTTGATCATCAAACAAAAACACAAAACAGATTCCACGTTCTCGCAGGTTTAAAGGGAGAAATGATTTAAAAAGGTTTGTGCAATCACAACGGGTTACAGAGAGTTCATATCAAACACATTAAATACTTCAACTCTGCTTTAATCATGAAATGTGTCTGAGTTGCAGCTTTTGCAACACCTCACTCACTGATTCTGGTAATCCTTCACATTAACCTGACCCTGACCCCAGTCCTCAAAGCTAACCTCAGCCCTAATCTAAACCTCAATCCCCATGACGAACAATACGGCTGACACATTGACGGCTGCTGTGCTGACTGACAGGAGTCTGTATAGGTTTTATTGTGTCCTCTGAACCAACAGCACCTCACGTCAGCTGAAAGCTTCCCTCCGCATACTGAAACTCTTTAGAGGCCAGACTCACCGCAGGGATGGAAAGTTAATGGGACGCTTACACGTCATCCACAGATTCATCAATTTAGTTTATTTAAAGAAATAATGTACAATTAAAATAAGCTGCAGCATTAGTTTCTGTGCTCTCCACCAGAACAAACTCCAGTTGTGCATAACCCTGAGCTTTTATTAGGTCCACCTATTTAAAGCTAAAGCAGCTCTGCAATGAATTCTCCCTTCATGAAAGTTTCAATGTTCTGTTTTCTGTGTTGGGAGAAGTTTCAAATCTTTTATATCAATGAGAGCAGGTTTGGTTTCTTCCACCCCCAAAAAAGATGCTAATGCTTTTTATTTAGACTAATTTATACAAAACCAGCAATTAACAATTAATGCATTAATATTAGGTTTCATTAAACTGAGTTCAGGCTGCATTAACATCTCTAAACAGCAAAGATATATAAAATAAATAAAGCCTGTAAATACTTTCATGTTAGTCACGAAAAAATTACTTCTGGTCCCGGACAGACTTACTGTACTTCACTAATACAAATACATATTATCGCCTCTAAATCACAACACGCCCTTCAATGAGGGTAGACTAAATAACATACACACCTTTTTCTATAATGCAATACAGTTCAACATCTTCACAAACTACATCCTTCAACACGGCCTCTAAAAAAACTCATACAGGGTGGAACGATTGCAATTATTAACAGATATTGCGAAATGAGTCACGATATTAAAAAGCCATTTTTGCATTTCATTTTTGCTAAATAAAATATAAAAATTGTGTCCCATTTTTTGCTGGGGTCTGCACCAAACAGCACGTTCCCTCTGGAAACTATAAATAGTAGGCCGGGGGCGTCTCTGTAGCACCACAATGCTTCATATATATGGTACGTTGTGACACATTTTATCAGCTCCTGCAATTTAGATAATGCACTTGGCCACATCGAGATGTGATCGAGATCCAACCCTAATTTCACATCACACATCGTTGAACATGTGCTGCTCTGACAGCCTCCACTCTGCTGGTTTCAGGTTCCCAGCAGATGCTGAACCTGCTGCAGAGATTTGCTCCCAGATCAGGTCTGGCTCACGGTCCAGTTCATCCGGAAGCTGTCGGATGGGGTAGAGGTACGGGATCTGTAAAGGCCAGTCAAAGACTTCCACACCTAAACATTTCTTCATGGAGCTGGCTTTGTGCACGGGGGTGTTGTGATGTTGAAACAGGAAGTGGACTAACACAAGCTGTTGCCACAAAGTTGAAAGAACATTTTTGTTAAGATTTGGCCTTTACTGGAACTGAAGGGCCCAAATCAGCAGGCACATCCCCGGTTACAGAACAGGGCAATACAGTGTAACAACATCTTTAGATATTAGGAAGGAAAATGTAAGACTAAGAGCTGAAGAAACTGTTTTCCCTTGCACAGGTGTTGGGAATGTACTTTACGCTGTTCGTCTGCACCTGTTTGATGTTTTTATCTGAACTGATGCCAGCTGAATTTTGCAGATTTAAAGTAGAAAAGTTGAAAAGTGCTTCGTCTTGCAAAAAGCAGCTGTCCCCTTCCTCAACGACACTTTCCACAAGACTGGTGGGAAGCTACCTGTGTGTGTGTGTGTGTGTGTGACTAACAGTGAGTTGTTTCCCTGAAATGAAGCTCTGTGGTTTCAATGCTGACACTCAGCACTCTGAGTTTCCATCAGCAACACACACACACAAGCACACAGTTTAGCTAGCTGGCAGGCACAAATCCCCCGTCTACCACATGAAGGAAGCTGATCAAGGGAATAATGATCAGTCAGATCAACCGTCCTCTCTGTGAGGTGCTGAGAGGTGCAGGTGGACAAAGTGCTGCAGAGTTTAATTTTAGCTAAAAACATACACAAAAGTGGTCAAACCTTTAGTGAAGGTGGTTCAGAGAAGATAACAACTACTAAAAGTCACTCTGTATCACCATGGACCCACTTTAGTTTATTTATGTCCCACATACACCGTCCTCAGTGTTTCCTACAAGATATTAAGAGACGATGAGATGGTGGGGGGTCCTCGGACCCTCTGGGCGGGTTTTTTGTACATTTTCAAGTTAAATGCATTATTTTGGTGCAAAATTAAGAGGTTATCTATGAAAAACTTTGCACTCTTATAAACAATATTGTGCTCTAATAAACTATTTAATCATAAACCCATTGTAGAGCTATAAATGGTGATGAAAAAGCAACAAAAGTCAACTAATTTATTTAGTGTTTTTCGAGCAACCCTAAATCAAAGACTACAAAATAACTAATTTTCCTAACATTTTATATTTTTTAAATGGACCCATGTAATATGTTTTATACTTTCTGTTAATATAATCCAATTAATCTTATTTCCATCCGGTACAGACGCCTTATTTTGAAAACCGTACGTTGTCACATGTGTTTCCTCCTCGCGCTAAATCCATCCAGTCCCACCCGGTTTGATAAAAAATGTTATATGTGGTTTCTCGTCCTCACAGTCTCTCTTCAGGTAAGACTCTCATCCTGCAGCCCTTGTCTTTGTAAAGAGACAAACTGACAGGATAAAGTCTCTAACCTGCCTGTCAGCTCGCTCTGGGCCACTTCAGTTACCATAAAGGCTTGAATACGTGTGCACTCCACATTTAGGTGCAGCTAGCTTCATCGCCTTCTCAGAAACGAGTGACAGAAACAGACCGTTAACGTTACCGTAGTTACCTCAAAAGAAAAGTGGTCTTGAGTCGGATGCCAAAGTGTGTGAGATGTGTAAAAATATTTTCGGTTCATTTTGATATTATGGCGTAACCAATTAGTCTTGTTCATTAATGAAAAACACTGCTGTCCTGCTGCCCCAAATACTCACTAGAGCAGCTGCTGTGCGAAAGTACTGAGAGAGAGACATCCAGGTTCTTACAGAAATCTCTATGAGAACCCGGTTTGTAAGTGACGATGGTCTTGTGGAAGAAATGCTCATTTTTTTGTAACATTGTCACATTTTTATTAATAAAGGGATTTTTTAGCATCTGAAGAGCCTCTTGTGTGTTTTGTAAGTGTTTAGGCATTTTTACTATAATAAGGGACTGTTTCTCTTGGCTACTTACACCTACACCAGACTACTTCTTAAAAAGTCTGGATTCAAGAGTGCAAACCCTTTTATGTTTGTTTCTCATAGTTTTTGTTTCCATGTTTGAGCTCTGGTAACTAAATCCAGCTGAACAGCTCGTAAGCTAACTGGAGCTGTTTGAAGATGTATTTTTCCTCTTTAGAAAAGACGATTTTTTTTTATATAAAGTGAATTGAGAGGCAGAAAACCCAAATGGGCATATTTAACGCCTCCACCTATAGTTATAGTTTCCTCCTGCTTCCAGCCTATATGCTAAGCTAGGCTAAACATGACCTTTACCTACCTCCTTACTGATATCCAGCTTCTAAACGAGTCCAGTAATAAACACAGTTACTGACCCCGCCTCTCATTATGACGCGCACTTAACAAGACTGAACCCTGACCTGAAGGGCATCGCTGTGTGTGGCTCCGCCTTCCTCCGGGATCCTGTAGAGGGGAGAACGAAAGCTGGACTCATACTCAGTCAACATCCTGTCAGACAGACAGACAGACTCATAAACATAATGAATTTACAATAAACAATAAGACACGTAAAACACAGAAACACACCTGTGTCCTCTCTGCACCTGAGGAGGAGGAGGAGGCGTGGCATCATCTTTCTCCGGATTGGGGCGGGGCTTCTTCACTGACTCCTCCCTCCTCTTTTTGTTGCTCTGCAGATGAACACAGCTCATTCAGGGCTTCTGTTGTGAAGAGTTAAATGACTGTAGGAAGACATATCACCTCCACTACAGCAGCTGATAAACTAAAAAGTTAAACCACCACCACTGTGTGGGCACAGAAAAAAAATAATACTACAGATCCCATTAAAAAACTGTTCCTTTGTCAATGTACACACATCTGAACCCAGGCGCGGCGCCCTTGGTGATAATTTAAAAGAGGTGTTTTAATGAACACAAGTGACATAAATATATGTTATAAACCAGGTTTTACTAAATGATAGTATATATTAGTTTAATTAAGTACATGCTAAACGTACTTTCTGTTGCCTTTTAGTTCACGGTTTACCATTTACAGAGTTTGCTTTCGTGGGAGCTGCCGTTGTTGTGTGACGTCATGCAGCTGCTTCTCCTGAAGTCGGGGTACATATTGTTTCCCAGAGTTCACATTCGTTGTACTTTTTCTATTTGGAAGTTGGACATTTCTGAGTTCCGAGTTGCCTGGAAGGCAGCATTAGATCAATCAACTACAGCACTCCTCTCAGCCCAGCAGACATGTCTGACGAACAGCGACTCCTCAACTCGCTCCTGGACTCGTGTCTTTTGTTGAAACATGGTGTTTAACCCACGAACATCTAGGGCTTATGGGAAACGGTATTTGTTAAAGGCCGTTAAAAAAACATAACTACTGCCGTATATATTTTAGACGCTAGTGCCCATGGGTTTTTAGCCTCCTCGTCAGCGTGTCCGCCTCTCGTACCCGAGGTCACCCGTTCGAGTCAGGACCACAAAGAAACCAAATGAAAGAATAAATAAACTCTGCTCCAGGGCTGGAGGTTTAGCTATTAGTGTCAATGAGGTTTTCTTATTCCTTGAACAGAACCTGGAAGTTCTGGTTTAAGCTATTTTAAAATCTTTTCCTCTGCTTGAAAACTGGCAAAACTGTTGAAAGTTCCAACTGAGCAGATGTGTGTAAAATAAAACAGTAGAAACTAGAAAGCTTCATTCAGTAAATTAGTCAAGTGCAAATTCAAGCATCCTGTGTTGGTGTGACAGGAAATGAAATCTAAATCAACAGTAGGCGGCAGTGGTCATTCATACAGAAACAAGTACCGCAACAGAACGTGTGTGTGTGTGTGTGTGCGCGCTCTACCACGTGTGTGTGGAACAGTGGGACTCTCTGCTGTTCTAGTAGTTTCCGAAGGCGGGGCTTAGGAGGCGGGGCCAGACCCTGGAAGCTCCGCCGATACTCAGTGTCCATGGAAAAGGGGTTCTTCTTAAAGGGGGGCACAAATCTGCTGCTGGAGTGAAGCACCTGCAGGGAGGGGTTAAAGGTCAGCAGCAGTCACTAATGACCAGTCACTTAAATATTAATCAATAAATAAAGGACCAATGAAGAGACTTTTTTTAACTGAATGACTCACTGAAACATTTCAAAATCAATAGATAAACCAGTTTTATCAATAACTAACATAACAGTTAACTCATCAGTTACTCTTCAGTTAAATGAAACCGGTCTACCTCCACCTAGTGGACACGCAGCTGAACTACAGGTCTTTAAACTCACTCTGGATTCTCTCTTTTTGTTTTTCTGTGCAAAACACAGCACACACACAAGTACAACCAGCTGAAGACGACAGTCTGTCTGAAGTTCTGTTGGATCACGTGGGTTTCTGTTAGACCGCCACACTGAAATCTTTTAGTATAAAGTGTGCGGTCCTGCGTCTGGACTGAATCGTCTAGTGTGTGTTCTTAACAATAAAATATTAAAAATCGGTTAATTCTGTCGTTATGTCTGCGGCATCCCACATTGTGAAAGTCCTTTAGTGTGCATGAGGCATTAGGTAACATGAGTCAGCCGCCCGCCGTGACTGCACAAATGAAACTGACAGAATCACTCAATCACAAGAAAGAAACGAACCACCGGGTCCACTTAAAATTGCTTTCATTGTTTCTCAGCCAAACACAGTGTCTAATCTTGGTGCTTGTGTTCTGTGCATTTTCTTCCCCATAAATGTTTTATTTGTTTCGAGTCCTGCATTGTTTACATCCACGTTTGCTAGCAAGCAGTCTTCTTCTTCCTCCTCGGCTTTGTTGGTGCATTGTCATGCTTGTTAGCAAGTTACCAGCAACAACTGTCCATGAGCGGTTCTGCTCATTAAAGGTTTGCTCTATCGTGCTCCATGTGGCCACAACACCTTTAAAAGGGTCAGTACCGGGGCCGATACCAATGCGGCTTATCAGATCGGTCATTCCTAGTTAGCACCATTTTGTGTTCAGGATGACATACTGAAACTTAGTTATGTTGAGAGGTGGACATTAATTGTCCCTTTTATAAGATCTTAAAATATATAAAGCATTTGGGAGTTGTTGTTAGTAAGGGGAAGTATTTGCTAGCAGCATGCAGCACCTGTCAGACTGTCAGTATGGGTTTCACATGTGGTAGTGCCAGTGTTCAGTACTATTTGGTAATATCGTACCTGTTCTGCAGTCAGTAGGGGTGAAGCAGCAGTCGCGGGTTTCTTCCAGCCAAACTGTCTGAGGTACTCTGACCTATGACCTCCTGACCTTTGACCTCCCGACCTCAGCCCCGCCCTCCACCGCAGAGCATGCTGAACCTGCAACACAGGATGGAGGCAGAACTGTTCATTTATATTTTCAGTTAAGGTTTATTTAACTGAGAGGTAGTAACTCGGATTACAACTACATTTAGGCTCACCTCATTGGCCGAGGGCTGCTGTCCATCAGGCGCTGCTGTCAAAGGTTGGCTAAGGTGTGGTTGGCTGTCAGGCTTGGAGGGGTGGGGCTTCACTGAGGAGACAGAAAAAGAGCAGTGGGATGTATTGTTATCAACCTCCAGGGCTGAAAAAGGAAGCCAACCCAAGAGTGGCAAAAACAACAGTTCTCTTCAGAAACCTATGGGTTCTGACACGGATACGATGGTATGTCTATGTTTTATAGTCTATGATATTTACCAGATTTTCCATTGGCTCCTGGATCTCTTGCAGACCCAGAATCTCCAGCAGGTCGTGGTCCTGCTGGAGGTCCTGAGTCTGCAGTAGGTCGTGGTCCTGCTGGAGGTTCTGGGTCTGCACGAGATCCAGGGTCTTCTCGTGCTCCAGGAGGTGTTGGGGGTTGTGGCTCCAGGGAAGGTCCCTTCCTGTGGGCTGAGTGACTCTTGGAGGCTGGTAATGAAGCGAAGGAGAGGAATTAGGACATTTAAAGAACACATTATTAGCTTACACAGGATGCTAACGCTAGCATACTAACATGCTAAACGGCAGTTTTTATACAAACTAATATTAGACAAAATAAATGTGTGTTCATATTCTAATGTAAATGTAAATGCGCCGTACTTGTATAGCGCCTTTCTGGTCTTTTCGACCACTCAAAGCGCTTTTACACTACATCTGCATTCACCAGTCACTGAGCCTAAGTGCTCAAACAGAAACTAACATTCACACACATTCATACACTCGCAAAACAGCCGTCAGGGGTAATTCGGGGCTCTACCTCTGGAGCCACAGCCGCCCCATGTTGGTAGTTTTAACCTAAATCTTGTTTATGTGTTAACATTACATGCTAAAAGCTAGCAGGTTCGCATGCTAACTGTACACATATTAAATAAGCTCAAAGCTCAGCCAAACTGCACAATAATGGGTGTTGGGCCAAGCTTGAAAAAGATGATAAACCTGCTTTATTGGGTTCTTATTTTAATACTTATCTGGGGGGGATTCTCATCAGTTTGTTCCTACCCGAAGTTCTGTGTGCTTGAGGAGTCGGCTGAGGGAGAATATGGTGCGGATCTGGAGGACAGAGGAGAGAGCTGCAGGACTGAATACCACCAGGTTCGAGCCTTTTTCGACGTTGGAGACTCGGTTCTCTGCTGATACCTGAGAAAAAGACATGTCAAAGACAAGCAGTAATTTTAGATTTTTAGAATACTAATTATCAAATTCTTTGTTGTTTTTCTCTTTTGTATTTCTAAGTGAATATCTATGTGTTCAAAGATTGTTCCACTTTTGTTTTTGATTTATTGTTACTAAAACTTTGGCTCAATTAAAAATTCAACTTTACTGAGAGGAGATAATTTGACGATGGAGCACAGAAAAGTGTAACGTTGGCAATAGGTTATGATAAAACATATTCTGCATTTGTAAAACTGCAACACAACAAAACAAAAAAGAGCTTAGCTCCAGTCATATTTTAGTTCCATGTGGTAGGAAAGCTGAAAGATCAAGGACAAACTTCCTCCTGTATCTGCAGCATGTTCAGATTAAAGTTTGTCCAATCAGAGCTCAAATCAGGTTTCTTACCCATCTGGTCGGAGCGCAGGCCGGCCAACCGAGCACAGCGCTGAGGAGACACACTTCTGGACCTGGAAACCCTGTAGCTCTTTTGGTATTCACTCTGACCCTGAAAAAAAACACACAAATATAATAATAATCTTTATTTGTAGAGCACTTTTCAAAAACAAGTTACAAAGTGCTTTAACAAGTGTAAAGACAATAATACCCAAAAAACAATACAAGATAAAGAAAAGACTAAAACACACGTTTAAGATAAATATAAAATTAGTAAAATACAATAAAATAAAAGGGATAAAATAAAGTCAGATAAAATCGGGAAAGGCTCTCCTATAAAAGTATGTTTTAAGAAGGGACTTAAAAGAGTTCACTGACTCAGCCGACCTGATTTCCTCGGGCAGGCTGTTCCAGAGCCTCGGGGCCCTGACAGCAAACGCTCTGTCCCCTTTAGTTTTCAGTCAAGACTCTGGAACAGACAACAGACCTCTGCCCGAGGATCTCAAGGTACGTGCTGGTGCGTACGGGACTAAAAGGTCAGAAATATAACAAGGCGAGAGGCCATGAAGAGCTTTAAAAGTGATCAATAGAATTTTAAAGTCAATTCTAAAACATACTGGGAGCCAGTGTAATGAAGCTAAAATAGGAGTAATGTGGTCATATTTCTTTGTTCTGGTTAAAAGCCTGGCAGCTGAGTTCTGGACAGTCTGGAGTCGATCAATAGATTTTTGGGTTAAACAGGTGAAAAGGCTGTTGCAATAATCCAGGCGTGATGAGATGAAGGCGTGTAAAATGGTCTCGGTGTCCTTAAAAGTTAACATAGATCGAATTTTAGCTAAATTTCTAAGTTGATAAAAACATGATTGAACAAGCTTTGTGGTGTGCTGCTCGAAATTTAAATTACTATCAAACCAAACACCAAGGTTCTTTGCCACAGGCTTAATGTGATTTACTAGGGAACCATCTGCTGGGACCCGATGACCAGGATTTCTGTTTTGTCTGAGTTCAGCTGGAGGAAATTATTTGACATCCATTTTTTAACTTCACAAAGGCAGTTGTTAAGTGAACTCAGCATTCCAGGGTCTGTGGATCTGACAGGCAAGTATATTTGTGTGTCATCAGCATAAATATGAAAAGAAATGCCATGTTTATGGATAATATGTCCAAGGGGAAGCAGATACAAGGAAAACAAAATGGGTCCTAAGACCGACCCCTGAGGCACACCATATTTAACTGGACAGAACGAAGAGACATAGTTGTTTACAGACATGCAAAACTTCCTATTTGACAGTTAGGATGAAAACCATTCTAGGGCAGTACCAGAGATCCCCACCCAGTGCCTCAGTCTGTCTAACATGATGTTGTGATCAATGGTGTCAAAAGCAGCGCTAAGGTCCAGGAGTACCAGGACTGAGCACATGCCTTCATCAGCAGACATTAAAAGGTCATTGGTGACTTTAAGCAGGGCAGTCTCAGTGCTGTGGTACTTCCTAAAACCAGACTGAAACTTTTCAAATATTTTGTTATTTTCCAGTACAGTGAGCAGCTGTTTGGACACAATTCTTTCTAGAATCTTTGCAATAAAAGGCAGTTTTGAAATTGGTCTAAAATTTTGTGAGAGGGAGGGATCTAAACCAGGTTTCTTTAAAAGTGGGTTCACGCAAGCCGTTTTAAAATAATCAGGGACACAACCGGTAGATAGGGAGCTGTTGAAAACAGACATCAAATGGGGCCCAACAGAATCTATTACCTTCAGCAAAAACTTTGTAGGTATTACATCAAGTGGGCTGGAGGACAATATACAGTGCCTTGCGAAAGTATTCGGCCCCCTTGAACTTTTCGACCTTTTGCCACATTTCAGGCTTCAAACATAAAGATATAAAACTGTAATTTTTTGTGAAGAATCAACAACAAGTGGGACACAATCATGAAGTGGAACGAAATTTATTGGATATTTCAAACTTTTTTAACAAATAAAAAACTGAAAAATTGGAAGTGCAAAATTATTCAGCCCCTTTACTTTCAGTGCAGCAAACTCTCTCCAGAAGTTCAGTGAGGATCTCTGAATGATCCAATGTTGACCTAAATGACTAATGATGATAAATAGAATCCACCTGTGTGAAATCAAGTCTCCGTATAAATGCACCTGCTCTGTGATAGTCTCAGAGGTCCGTTTAAAGCGCAGAGAGCATCATGAAGAACAAGGAACACACCAGGCAGGTCCGAGATACTGTTGTGGAGAAGTTTAAAGCCGGAGATACAAAAAGATTTCCCAAGCTTTAAACATCCCAAGGAGCACTGTGCAAGCGATAATATTGAAATGGAAGGAGTTTCAGACCACTGCAAATCTACGAAGACCCGGCCGTCCCTCTAAACTTTCAGTTCATACAAGGAGAAGACTGATCAGAGATGCAGCCAAGAGGCCCATGATCACTCTGGATGAACTGCAGAGATCTACAGCTGAGGTGGGAGACTCAACAATCAGTCGTATACTGCACAAATCTGGCCTTTATGGAAGAGTGGCAAGAAGAAAGCCATTTCTTAAAGATATCCATAAAAAGTCTCGTTTAAAGTTTGCCACAAGCCACCTGGGAGACACACCAAAAATGTGGAAGAAGGTGCTCTGGTCAGATGAAACCAAAATCGAACTTTTTGGCAACAATGCAAAACATTCTGTTTGGCGTAAAAGCAACACAGCTCATCACCCTGAACACACCATCCCCACTGTCAAACATGATGGTGGGAGCATCATGGTTTGGGCCTGCTTTTCTTCAGCAGGGACAGGGAAGATGGTTAAAATTGATGGGAAGATGGATGGAGCCAAATACAGGACCATTCTGGAAGAAAACCTGATGGAGTCTGCAAAAGACCTGAGACTGGGACGGAGATTTGTCTTCCAACAAGACAATGATCCAAAACCTAAAGCAAAATCTACACTGGAATGGTTCACAAATAAACATATCCAGGTGTTAGACTGGCCAAGTCAAAGTCCAGACCTGAATCCAATCGAGAATCTGTGGAAAGAACCGAAAACTGCTGTTCACAAACACTCTCCATCCAACCTCACTGAGCTCGAGCTGTTTTGCAAGGAGGAATGGGCAAAAATTTCAGTCTCTCGATGTGCAAAACTGATAGAGACGTACCCCAAGCGACTTACAGCTGTAATCGCAGCAAAAGGTGGCACTACAAAGTATTAACTTAAGGGGGCTGAATAATTTTGCACGCCCAATTTTTCAGTTTTTTATTTGTTAAAAAGGTTTGAAATATCCAATAAATTTCGTTCCACTTCATGATTGTGTCCCACTTGTTGTTGGTTCTTCACAAAAAATTACAGTTTTATATCTTTATGTTTGAAGCCTGAAATGTGGCAAAAGGTCAAAGTTCAAGGGGGCCGAATACTCTCGCAAGGCACTGTATATGTGGTTTTGGTAAAACACTATTCAAACTATATATAGACATATTTTCAGTATACAAAACTTCATAATAATTTCAGATATTTACAGCTAAAACCCTTCAACGATTAGATGATGAACACTTTCAATAATCGATTAATTGTTTAAGATTGTGAAACACTCTCTGGTTCCAGCTTGCTCCAGACTTGCTGCATTTATATCATTTTAAATGTATATTATGTATAAAAGCATTTCTTACTATTTTCTAATGATCAATAGGGTTATAATCAAGAGACTAATCAATGAATGAAAATAATCATCAGTTGCATCCTTAAGTGTCACAGATAATCCTAAACACCCCATCAGCATTTCTCATATCTTAAAATCAATCTCAAAACTCTTTATTCAATCTGAGTGATGAGACAGAACAATAAAAAAGTAAATAATAATGATTTTCCACATTTATCTGACATTTTCATAAACGCCATGTTGTATGAATTAACTGAACAATCATCAAGGGATTAATCAACAATAAAAAATATTGCTACGAAACAACAACAATACTAAATGATAATCTATAGAGATAATATAACGGATCAATCAATATTTTAATAACTACTATTAAATACAGAGCAGTACTGATGAAGTTTGTCATTAGCAGGTGTACCTCTCGTGCAGGTGAGTGTTTGCTCAGACAGTCAATCTGATGCCGATTACCTGGATTAGCTCATTGCATGAGATTAAATCACATTAATCCTGACTCTGCAGTGTCGTGCAGGGTTCTGTCCGGTACACCGGGACCGGGACAGGTTCACTACATCTCAAACTGTGTGTAATTTAGATCCTGCCTGTTCATGAACACTGCAGTTAGCGAACTGCGTCCGTTAGCATCGGTTTGTTTGGCTAACCTGTTGCTAATGCTAACACCTGACGCCTACCTTGAAGCGGACGGTCATGGCGCGCGCTCACCGCCGACAAAAAAAAACAGCACGGGGAGTCACTCCCTTGTCATGTTGTTTGTTATTATATTAACTAGCTGGTAAAACATCGTTTAACTAACTAACTAACTAACGAGCCGCATGCTTTGCTAGCTTCCCTGCTCCTCCTCTGCTTCAGTCACGGAAACAAGCTGCAGCCGTTGTCATGGCAGCTGAGCGTTTCGCGCAGGCGCAAGACAGGCGGCAGTTGATAACTGACGTCAGCTATATTGTAGTCTTTTTATAGTTTCCGATTGTAGTCCTTTAAATGTATAATAATGACCCCTCTCTCTCCCTCCTAACTGTTTGATGTTAACATTTTTGATCAATTAACATTTTTAATAATCAATTTGGATCCATTTAATTTAGAATAAGCTTATAATTTATTTGCTTCTGTTAATACTGCAAATATCCACATCTATTATATTCTTAGATGATTTTATATTCTCTACTTCTACTATTATGTCTATTCCTTTTATGCCTTTATACGGAGCCCTGGAAGAAACGCTGAATGGAAAAAAAAAATTCTAATTAAAAGAAGGCCACAATATTTTACCTTGTGGCCACCAGATACTACCTACTTCCCACGTTTTAATTACGTTGAGGGAAATTATCACATCTCGTGGCCATGAGGTAATTAAAACGTGGGAACGAGGTAGTATTATTCTCATTAATACATGGGAATGAGATGCTACCTAGTTAGTTCCCACGTTTTAATTACCTCGTGGCCATGTTTTAATGTAAATAATAATAATTTTCCTTCATCGATTATTCCAGGGCTTCGTAATAAGTATTCTGATTCTGTGACATACTCACAATAGCGTGAAGTGACTCTGGATATTGCTAAAATTCTTTGTCTCTGAATTGTATAAAACAACAAGACCAAAATACACTTGAGCTGCTACGGTTGTTAATTAATCAATGAGTTAATCGATATTTTGATAAAATACACTACTACACATTCACTAGTTCCAGCTTCTCAAATGTGCGGATTTGGTTTTTTGTGTTTATTATATATATATATATATATATATATATATATATATATATTTTATATATATATATATATATATATATATATATTTTATATATATATATATATATATATTTTATATATATATATATATATATATTTTATATATATATATATATATATATTTTATATATATATATATATATATATATATTATATATATATATATTTTATATATATTTTATATATATATATATATATATGACAGTGAACTAAGTATCTCTGGGATTTTTGGCTTGTTGGTTGAATAAAACAAGCAATTTAAAGTCACCAGCTCAGGTAGTCACAAAATAATAACATACATTACAATATACTACAATCTGACATTTTATAGAGGAAATTATGAATTATAAAGAATTGGCATATTAACTGATAATTAAAGTAATCATCTATCTGAATGACTCCACATCACAGGTTGCTGTTACAAAATTGCACCACTTTTATTCATTTAAGGCTTTTTAGTTTTTACATTTGGCTTCACCCCCCCACCCCCACCCTCCCACCCGCTGCTGCTGTGGGTTTCTGTACTGGAAGAAACCAGTTCAGACCAATTTTCATACCAGTTTTAAACTCCGACAGCCGAACCATGATGATTAAGCAGAATGGAAATTGGATTTTCAACCTGATACTTCACTGGCCGAACTGGTTTCTTTTACATTTCACTGGTCATCATGCCATACAGAGAAAAAGAAGCAGGTTTATTTCAGTAATGTAAAAAGTATTTCTTCTCGTTGCGATTTAATTATTTCAGTTTGCTTCCGGCTGCGGTTGCGCTCATCACTTCAGTGCGACTTCAATTCATTAAAGGAGCTGTTTAACAATAACTCAGAAGAGATCAATGTGTATTTAGCCTAGCTTAGCACAAAGAATGGAAGCATAGGGAAACTGCTAGCGTAGCTCTGTAAAAAAGAAATAAACAGCCTTAATTTACCATGGACAGTAAGGCCTCCATGTGCTTCAAACAAAACACTTCTTTAATCACTTTTTATGTGTGTTTACAGAGTGGAGAGCCATGAATGTCTCCAAGGAAAGACTGTCCAGGTATAATTTTTCTTTCTTTAGACACGGATCGGACAACACATCGTACAACCTACTTGTTTTGAAGCATACTGAGGCCTTTTAAAACTGTGGCAAAACGACATGATCTTCACATTTGGTCTGAGCCGTCAACCATCACAGTCCCAGAAGTCGCATGAAATGACGAATGCCACCGCAGCCTCTGTTACTGTGGAAGCCAGTAAAAGGTCTGACTGCAGCCGCGGCCAGGTGATGTATGTTATTGGCTGTTCTCTTATAGAGCACAGGTGGGTCATCCAGGTGCTGCCATCAGACACTGAGCAAAATGGGCTTCCTCATCAAGGGAACACTGCGAGACAGACCCGGATGCTTCCCATTAAAAACCTAATGACACTTTAATTCAACCCCACTTAAGCATTTTTAATGAGTATATAAACACTTAATAAACAGTATAACACTATTAAGTATTTGCAAAGAGGTATTTCT
This sequence comes from Micropterus salmoides, assembly GCF_014851395.1. NCBI lineage: Eukaryota > Metazoa > Chordata > Actinopteri > Centrarchiformes > Centrarchidae > Micropterus > Micropterus salmoides. Next base: position 991,074 of record NW_024044681.1, read on the forward strand.
TAATCCATTTGTCAATAACTGACTCCTCTGAATATAGTATGACTGAGCTGTAATCACATTATAATGACATATTTCAAATGATAAAAGATTTTATGATATGTATAAATGAAGTGCTTATTATTTTAGTAATGAGGTGTTTTTACATTTATTAATCTGTTTGATGAAAGCTAGTGAGTGGACCTTTTATATTTTTAATTTTGTTATTATTTCCCAGGTCAAGAATAAACCTTGATGCTAGTACATGTTGATAATAATAGTATTAAAATAGTAATGACATATTATATGATTAACGGTATGTTAATAAATTGATTAATTAAACACTTAATGTTCTTATACCTCCTTACAATAACATTTTGTTATAAACCACCAATTCAGTGTTTATATACTTCTAATCAGGGGTGGGACCAAATCATTCTTTTACGTCTCAAGTAAGTCTCAAGGCTTAGCACTCAAGTCCCAAGTCGAAACAAGCAAGTCCGAGTCATGTCTCAAGTCGGGATAGGCAAGTCTCAAGTCGGGATAGGCAAGTCTCAAGTCTCAAGTCGGGATAGGCAAGTCTCAAGTCGGGATAGGCAAGTCTCAAGTCGGGATAGGCAAGTCTCAAGTCTCAAGTCGGGATAGGCAAGTCTCAAGTCGGGATAGGCAAGTCTCAAGTCGGGATAGGCAAGTCTCAAGTCTCAAGTCGGGATAGGCAAGTCTCAAGTCGGGATAGGCAAGTCTCAAGTCGGGATAGGCAAGTCTCAAGTCGGGATAGGCAAGTCTCAAGTCGGGATAGGCAAGTCTCAAGTCTCAAGTCGGGATAGGCAAGTCTCAAGTCGGGATAGGCAAGTCAGAGTCAAGTCTCAAGTCAGGATAGGCAAGTCCGAGTCAAGTCTCAAGTCAGGATAGGCAAGTCCGAGTCAAGTCTCAAGTCAAGACAGGCAAGTCCGAGTCAAGTCTCAAGTCAAGACAGGCAAGTCCGAGTCAAGTCTCAAGTCAGGATAGGCAAGTCAGAGTCAAGTCTCAAGTCAAGACAAGAAAGTCCGAGTCAAGTCTCAAGTCAGGATAGGCAAGTCCGAGTCAAGTCTCAAGTCAGGATAGGCAAGTCCGAGTCAAGTCTCAAGTCGGGATAGGCAAGTCAGAGTCAAGTCTCAAGTCAGGATAGGCAAGTCCGAGTCAAGTCTCAAGTCAGGATAGGCAAGTCAGAGTCAAGTCTCAAGTCAAGACAGGCAAGTCAGAGTCAAGTCTCAAGTCAGGATAGGCAAGTCAGAGTCAAGTCTCAAGTCAAGACAGGCAAGTCCGAGTCAAGTCTCAAGTCAGGATAGGCAAGTCAGAGTCAAGTCTCAAGTCAAGACAAGAAAGTCCGAGTCAAGTCTCAAGTCAAGACAAGAAAGTCCGAGTCTAGCCCTAAGCCGTGTCATAATATATATTTGGGCTTGGGGAAGGTATCAAGTCTGTTTGAGTCAAATGTCTCAGGACCAAGTTAAGTCTGGTGTTAAAGTCAAAGTCGAGTTACAAGTTTTTTTTTATTTTGTCAAGTCCTACGTCATATTTGTCACTCGAGTCCAAACCTCTGCTGCTAATTAATTCTAAAAAAAGGTCCTCTTTTCACACAAAACTTTCCAGTAGGAATCTCCTGGAGCGTAACGTACTGGCTTTCCTTGTTAGCATGCTAACAGATTAATTCTGTACATGTGGATCACCCTTGCCATGGCTGCAAACAGACCTTTCACCTGGAAGCTTCTGCTCGGCATGCAAACTGTCGCAGCACCTCCTGGAGGTTAGACTGAGTACTGACAGAAACATCAACATGCTACATGGCTGAACGTACTGGAGGAGAACCAGAATACTGACAGCAGTACCACACACTGTACCGCAGAACTCCCCAAAGTACAACACTGTGCACAGCAGTACTCACAGAGGTCACTGGTCCAACATACTGTATCTATAAGATGACCACTCTCACATTACAAACAGAAGACACTGCTTCACAGGCCACGCCCCCCAAAACACACAAGGGGACGGGGGCTTCCGCTTCAAGCCCAACCTCCTCTGATTGGCCTCTACCTCAGCCGTGCTACTTTCAAACATAAACACTGAGATTTTAGTTCAACTTTCTTCTTTATCTGATGAGAATACCATTCACGGGTCAGCAGTACTCCTTGCTAACGTAGCTTTGAGCTACCATCACTAACTTAAAGTGTTAGCATAAAATACTACACCCACGCTAAGGACAGGGAAGGCCAGCCTTAAATTTTTTGGTCAAGTTTAGGCTTCCATTCCCGGATAGTTTAATACATGCCCGTTAATGGCAAGCCGTTTTAACATTTATTACTTTAACTTACTTGTCGCTATTTAAAAGCTACTAGTACTTACTTATTTGTCAATAGTAACTATTCCATTAGTTACTAGTGATTATTACTGCTTTATTACTAAGTAGTAAAACAGTAGAAAACAAACTTCTTAAGTTACTCGTAACTAAACTATAGTTACGAGTAACTAAATTAAATTTTACTAGTATTATTATTTAGATACTAGTGCTTATTCATTAGTCACTAGTAACTATTCCATAAGATACTAGTAACATTTTCATCTTTAAAAGTATATTTGTTTTTGTTACTAGTTATTCATTATTAACATTGTAATTCTTACTAGTTAGAATGGAATAGTTACTAGTAACTAAAATATGAGTACTAGTAGCTAAATAATAGTGACTAGTAAAATGGAAATGGTTACTAGTCACCATTCATTCGTTTCTAGTAACAAATGAACAGGTGATATCTGAACTGCAGAGCCCCATAGATTTCAATGGCAAAAAATTGATACAAGTCACTAGTAACTAATAGATATTATATTAGAATAGATACTAGTGACTAATAAATAAGTACTAGTAACTTTTAAATGCTATAGCCCATCAGTTAAAGGGAGAGTTGACCAACAGGATGTTTGACCGATAATTCAGTGCTTCCCTCTCAGATGTGTTGTGTTAAAAACATTAATAGTTGGGTAATAATATGGTTAATAATACAGAAACAACAACTGCCGGCTGCCCTGCTCAGTAAATATAACACCCCCCACCCCGCATCTCCCCCTTCTGGGCCATAAAGGTCATCACAGAAACTGGCCTGGTTCACTGTTGTTTTGCAGCTCACCTACACTCACAAACATACAAAAACACACACACACACACACACACACACACACACACACACAGAAGGTACTGGACCAGTGTGAGTCTGCTGTCTAAAGGCAACATGTCCGCCCTAAGCAGCAGATCTAGAGTCAGCTCACCGCACTCCTAAGCTAACAAGTTAGCACACGGTTACTATCATTTAATTGTTTATTTGATGTTGTTAGCATTCTCTCACAACATACCAAATATATTGCATTGGCTATTAGCCAACAAGCTGCTAGCCCACAACTAACAGCTCTTTGAAATACATTTTGTACACCGTTTGATTTGTTAAAATGTTGCAAGTGTTTCATTGTTAATGTTTTGAAACTAAATGCTGTTAAACAATTACAGTGTGTTAGCATAATTAGCATTCCCTCCCAACAATGCCAATGCATTTCATGTGCTACTAAAACTAGGAGCTAGCCCTTGGCCAACAGCTACCACCAGTTTCTTTAGGGATACACTAATAATGCTAACACCCCACAAACAGCTAAATTTGTTCACAATATTTCTAATTTATTTTTCTAGCTGCTAGGCTAACAAGGTAGCCCAAAGCTACATAAGCTGAGTACAGATTAACATCTTTAAAAACATGCTAACAAACCAAATATTTTGATAGTTAGCATTCCCTCCTAACAATCTGAATGCATTTCATCTGCTACTGGAACTAGGAGCTAGCCCACGGCCAAACGCTACCATCAGTTTTTTAGGAATATACTAATAATGCTAACACCCCACCAAATCTTTCTAATGTAATTTACTAGTTGCTACGCTAACAAGGTAGCCCAAAGCTACACAAGCTAAGTACAGATTAACATCTTTAAAAATATCATAGCAAAGCTAACGAACCAAAAATTTTGATGGTTGGCATTAGCAGAATATTGCCAATTCACTCTTGTAACTGTCAGGTAACTGACGTTAGCTCAAAGCTACCAGCACGGTGAGCCGACTTCGCAATCTGCCGCACACCCCTAATCCCCCACCCCGACCCCAAAAAACAAAAACAATAATTGACTTTTATATTTTTTCACACAGAATCATAATAATAACCACTGTAATAATAGCCACTGTATGGATCCACAGGTTCTACCAGAGCCCCACACACACACAGAGTCAGCCATGTTATGCTAACTGTGAAGTGGTCAAAACACGTGTGATTGGCTCAGGACTACTGGAAAATAAGTAAAAGGAAAAAAAAAAAAGAAAGAAAAGGAAAGACACATTTAAAATTAAAAGCAAGAAGCCACTCCCCAGCGCAAAATGGCCTAGCAGAGAGCATGATGGGAACCGTTGTTTAAATTTGGGCGGTTGTTTGGACAGCTCCCACTCCTGCAACAGCAGAATCATTATCGTCATCATCGCCGCCACAGTTTTTTGATGTTTGGTTTGAATGTTTCCAAGGCAACCGTCTTCGTCGGACAGTGTGGTGAGGGGACAGGAGATGTGGTCATTACGGGAACAGAGGTCAGAGGCGGCTGATGTTGACGATGACATGTTAAAGGGGCGTGGCCAGCTGGAAGATGTGGTGTGATGGGTTGGTTGGTTGTTGGTCAGGTGAGCAGAAAACTGTTGAGAGAGAAGAAAAAATTTAACATACGTACAACAGTATGTGTGTGTAATAATATATGTGTGTATACTAAACACTTACCTGTCATTAGAGAAGTTGACAGGTGGACTTTTTGCGAGTTTTCCCTGGAACTGGACTCTTCCTGTTAATCTGTCGCACAAGGTCATAGAAGATCTGCACAGACACACGTAAAAGTTTAGAATAAGATTAAGTATCTCAGGGTTTTGTTCATGAGCGAGGGTAAGATCGCTTCTGAGATTGACAGGAGCCAGCGGTGATGCAGATGTTGTCCCGGACAGTTGTGGTAAAGAGGTAGCTGAGCCTGAAGCCGAAGCTCTTGATATACCAGTCAAGATATGTTCAAACCCTCACCCATGGTCATGAGCTTTTGGGAGTGACCATCGATAATTAATCTCAATCTCAGGGTGGCTTGGTTCTACCTTTGGTGGTCAGTATGTTTCAACCAAAGTGCTTGTTGGATGGTTGAACACAGTCTGACACACCCTCCCCACCACCACCACATTTTTCAAAACATCGCAATTTGAGTGGAATAACTATGAACACTTTAGTTTGAGGTTGGAGTACATGGTTACTCTTGTCTTTAAACATAGGACAAAGACCTCTGATATCAGAAGGGAGCTTGGAAAAGACAAAACAAGACACTTGAGGTTGTTCAGGCATCTGAAGGATGCTTCCCTGCTGGGAGGAGGCCCTGGGGCAGACCCAGACCACACTTGAGGAATTACATACCCCATCTGTAAATGCCTTAGGGTCACCCTGAAGGAGCTAGAGGATGTGGTTAAGGAGGAGGGCTACCTTGCTGCCACAATGACCTGTTCGTGGATAAGCCGTTAAAAAGGGATGGATGCATAGTTCCAAAATGTTAGCCACCATCCAACCTAACCCAACCGCTACCCAGACCTGACATGCATAGATTCATTTTCAAAACAAGATACCAGGTCCAAAAAGGACTCCAAGATAGTCAGACACTGTCCGAAATAGCTTGGTGGCAACTTGAACAGAGCCTAATGGAGTCCAGTTGGAGCTACTCGGGACACAGTGACACACAGACCTCTATATAAACATAAAGTGTGTGTGGTCACCTCGTTGACGTTGATCTTGCTTTTGGCTGAAGTCTCCAGGAAGGCGCAGGAATTCCACTGGCGGGCAAGGCCGATGCCGGACTCTTTGGCCACCACACGCTCCACCTCCAGGTCGCACTTATTTCCAACCAGAATCATGGGCACCTGCAACGTCACACCGAGTATTTAGGTACTGTACACATTCATTCACTCCGACAAAACTCGTTAAGTTTGCGTTTTTGATGAGTTGACAATACAAGAAGCTTAGTGATGTTGTGCTCAAAGCTCTTCTTAGAGTATCGACCTTTCAGTGCATGAAGATGAATAACTTTTTATCTGTTTTCAGGCTAAATTACTTTAAATTAAATTAGATATTCCTTTCTTTTGAAACACAAGTGGTTTCTCCTCTCTCATAAGTAGTCAGGCCAAGTCTTAACGTGGTCGAGCAGAATCGCTACTGTTGTTCTCTGCTGCTGTCTGGGCCGCAGTGCGTCCGGGCAGCGCCGAGTAAGGCTTTTCTCCGCTGTTTTGACGGCTTTTACCAAGTTTGTAGCGCAAACAATCTGGATTCACGGTGACGATCGCGAATAAGAGGAATATCGTACAGAAAAGACGATCAGGTTTGACTGGTGTGAGAGAGGGGAAATCAAAAAAGAAAAACAATGGAAGGTGAAATGCCTAATTAGTCATAACCTATTATATAAATTATAAAGATTCTACAAAACTGTTTGAACAGTGCAACAGTTTCTTGCTCATATTGTGAATTTTTGCACATATCATTGTTAATTATCCTGTATATTTTTGCATTTATTGTATACTTGCACATTTTTGATCCCTTTAGTTTTTCTATATTTATGTTCATGTGCGCCAATAAACCTCATTCTGATTCTGATTTATGTCAAGCTTCCATAATATTTAAAAGCAGAGCCATTAACTCTGCATATACGGTTTTAAAGGTGGATACTCTCCCGGACAACACCGGAGGCTTCACTTGTATTTTGATTCACGCATTTTATCTTTCAGTTTAAATGCAGTACCAAGACTTGGCCAGCAGATGTTACCATTTAAACTGTATCAAAACGAAGAACCATTTTCAGACCAATTACTTGGCGGTTGAGTGATTGGAAAGCTTAATTTTCCCCATCAGTAGTTAAACTGTAGTACTGAAGTGATTAGTCAATGACTCAAATGATGTTTTGATTTAAAGATTTAAGATTTAAATCTAAAGATTAAAAAATAAATAAAAGACTTAATCCATTAAAGCAGCAGTGAAAGAATCCAACCTAAAAGATCCCAACCCCTCCATTGACGCCGTCCCCAAAAGCCACGCCCTCAAAATACATTTTCATGTGCAGTGAGTGCGTGCAGGTAGGCCAGCCAATCATTTCATGTGTGCTGAAGGAAATAAGTTAATGGGCTTTTTACAGTCCTGGGACAGCCACATGTACCGGATTTAGTTGTGTCAGAGTGTTTGATTTATTGATTGCCGTCAGGATGTAAAGAGAATTTAAAACACAAAATGCTTCTACAAATGCATTATCTACCCCAGCTTTAATCGTTTATCAAGCAAAAGTGCCAAACATTCTCTGGTCCAAGCTTGTCAAATGTGAGGATTTGCTGCTTTTCTGTATGTTACACCATCAAAAATTAGATATCTACAGATTTTTAAATTAAAACAACTGAGCAATAATGAAAATAACTGTCAGATTTTTAGCTTTACATCATTTGTTTTAGAGCTTTTATTAGTTTTCTGAGGTTAGAAAATACAGCAGTGCAGCATTTTAAAAGAATGCACAGCACATAAGGTCCGATTTACTAACATCCCGAATAAAGAGGACTAAACTGTGTGTGCATTCTAAAATATTGCACGTGCAATTTTAGTACCTGTTACGAAGAATTATTGCGTAGAGGACAACAGGTGCAAACACAATGGGGGTTTTTGCTTGTTTTAACGGTTTCCGCCATGGAGAGTCGGGAGGGAAAGCAGCCACCGTGTAAAAACCTTGGTTTGTTTCGTTCAGTATGTCCCGAGTGTGGAAATCGTCTGTACCTGCACATCCTGCACTAAGTACTTGAGACAGCACACCTGAAAAACTGCTTTGGGAAACCTCAGCAGAAACAGATGCAGTATGCTGCAATGACCCAGACGCCAGGAAATGCCAGCAGATCGTGCTTCATCCAGCCAGAGGGAACGACCACAGACCGTCCTCAGTGTGCCCGGTCGCTCCGCGATCTCCTGTCCCTGTCCGCCCCGACGCCCCGTTCCCTCTCCAAGACCTACAAAGGGTTGTGTCGCTGTTGTGAACAGTTGGTGATCGTTCCCTCTGGCTGGATGAATTTCACGCCTGATCCATGCTGTACTGCAATATTCATATATTTCATCGAATAAATAAAATAAAATAATAGTATTTCTATATATTAGATATAGAATATTATCATCTAATATTGTTAATTTCTCAACGTCTTCTTTCATCACGGCTGTGTCTCCTTCTGGCAACGATAACAGCAGCCATCTCTGCGCATCACTTGGCGGTTTGCACCTTCCTCTCTAACGTATTAAATCCAGAGGCTGCTGCACTCACATGAAATAGCGTTTAGGCTTGGTAGATCACATTGCGTGTAGTAAATAAATGTATTTGCATGTTACGCCCCAAATTGCATCTTCATTAAGGCAAAAGTAGTAAATGACCAACAGGTGCTATGTTGCGCTTTTTAAAGACGTCACTCTGCGTGCACGCCGTTAGTAGATCAGTGTTAATTTGCTGGTGAAATCAAGTTTGCACACGTTTTTACTCGCGCAAACCTTTAGTAAATCTGGCCCTAAATGTACAACATATACGCTGAATGTGAAGTGCTGCCCCAGATTCAGGCGCCTCTGGGTGTCACTTTTTTTGATTAATCACTCCTAGCTGTCTCATCCTGCAGCTCGCCTGAGGTTATAAAATCTTATCCAACAAGGAGCAGCGAAAAGGTAAAACTCTGAGTGGTGATTCACTCATTTACCAGTTTATTAGGTACACCTAGCTAAAATTACTGCAGTCTAACACAGAGATCCTCCATCATGAAGACTATAATGTTCAGTTTGTTTTAGTGGCCTGTTTGGTTATTCTGGAGGAGTCTGAGAGTGCTGTTGTATTGCGTTATAAAAAGTTAAAGTAAGGAAACCCAATATTCAAAATCCCAATACCATTTATAAACTAAACACCCAGCCTGGGAACAGGGCCTTTCTCAGCTGTCTGCCGTGAGGCTCACTTCATGTTTTTAGATAAGGACGGTAGTTTTTTTTATGTTCCACTTTCTGTTTCTATTATTTCCTTTTAAACTGTGTTTTGGTGTTTTGTTTTTTTTAATTCTCGCTGTAAAGCACACGTTCACCAAAGGGGAAATCAATTTAAAATATCTATGCATTGATTACTTTGATCCATATCATGACAACTAAAAGACTCTCAATTCTGATTGATTGGCAGGTGTGGATTGACTTCTAGTGACTGGACAGTGTAGCCAAACAAACAAAGCACCAGGTTTAAACTGTGGGTAAGAAAAGCAACAGTGAGGCCAGAGAGCGGCCTTGGAATTTCAACATAAATGCCATCAAATAAAACAATGACAGTGAAAATGAACACCAACATACTGTAGGTCAAAGCAGCAGCTACACAGTTAAACAAGGGAATTAATTCATGAAAACTGCAGGGAGATGAAGAGGAAGAGACAGCCGTCCATATTCAGGATCCCTCGTCCACAGAAGCTCTCGTCGACTTTATGAACATGTTGCTAAATAGTTCACCAAACTCTAACCTTTCTTATCTTTTCACCTTTGGTCTTCTGTCTTACAGCTTCAGCTGCAGACCTGTGACTAACGCGAGTGTCTTGAGGAGGAGGATGTGGGCTCGTGCATATTCAAAGTGTAAAAACCGTATCGACAGGAAAGAGGCAGATGAGAAAACTGCGACATCAGCTGGGGCAGTGTAGGCGCCACGGCCTTCTTGAAATTCACGCCCTGGTTATTTATATAACAGATCGAGAAACAAAGTGAAACCTGAACTTCCACGTTCTGTTCCAGAAGTCAGAAACCTCATTCAAAATCCCACTGACGATTGCAATGTTACTAAAAACTAAACATCCAGCTTTAGTCAGCAGTATGTCGTGAGGCTCGAACATAAACACCATTTCCCATAAGCCCTAGATGTTAAATGCCACGGCTCAACAGAAGAGACGCATGAGCCAATCGAGGAGTCGCGATGAGTTCAGGCATGTCTGCAGGACAGAGAGGAGCGAACGCCGTAGAAGCCTCCAGGTGAAATTGTTTTTCTGTGCTCACAAAGTAACTGTTCTTTGCCTTTGTTAAAACTATAAAGGTTTCAGTTTCTAATATCCTAAAATTAATTCCAGGACCACTCTTAATTTTTTCAGGAAAACAGATGAATGAGAGACTCTGGAGAACCTAGTGAAACAGAGGCTAGACAGGAAGTGATGTCATGACTTTGGCAGGTGTTTCTAAGGTGTGCGTTTTTGTGTGTGACGTACGTCCTCGGTGTCCTTCACTCTGAGGATCTGCTCTCGGAGGTCCTGGAGGTCGTTGAAGGTCGACTGAGCCGTGATGGAGTAAACCAGAGCGAAACCCTGGCCGTTCTTCATGTACAGGTCTCTCATCGCAGTGAACTGCTCCTACAGACAGACGGGTCACAACACAGGTGGTCAGGGACGTACAAATCCATTATATGGACACCCCTGTATACTTTAGTGTCCCTTTGGTCTTTGTCTGCAAGTTCAGTAAAGGAATATCTAAGCAGATGGTCAGAAAGAAAGACGCAAACAGTTCAAGGATAAGAAACAGGTCTTACTGTTCCTGCTGTATCCAGGATCTCCAACATGCACTGCTGTCCATCAACCTCGACTTGCTGGAAAGAGAGACAAGAGAGGAAGAGAGAGTGAGTCCTCAGTGCTTCAACAAAACATTACTAATAACAAAGATTTCACAATAAAAGTCACCTAAATGTTAAACTTAGGCAACAGAGTTATGATTTAAAATGTGTAAAAGTGTCTACAGGGGCTCCGGATTGTTTTAGCCACGCTAACCACACATCTCTAGTGATGTTAATGTCCATCGGTTGGTCTGCCACTTAGATTAAAATATGTCAAAAACTAATTTTTGGATTGTTAGGGTAAACTTTAATAACACTGGTGGATCCTCTGGTTTGTCATCTAGCACCACACCAGCTTGGTTTATGGCCAAATACCTGCACAAGTGACATTCCCATCAGCCTCATCTGTACTTTGAGCTTAGTGCTAATTAGCTGGCATGCCAACACAGTGACCTAAGATGTATACATGTTAGCAATGTAAGCGTCAAGATGTTAGAATTCAGCTGTGTTAAAAAATATTCAAATGTGTTGGAAGGTTTTGTAATTGTCCCAAATGTCATTATGATACTAAATTGGGGTGGTGACTGTGGATACGACCATAGACTGTATATATGAAGTGGACGTAACGGCCGTGTGTGGAGCTAGCTAGCTTGCTGAGCTAAGTGCATCTGTAATTCATTTTAACAGGGCTGAAAACTAAATGTGCTCACCAGAGAAAGTGAACAGCCTACTGCTAATAAGCTTTTTCAACGGCGCTGGTTAAATTTACACAGAGCCGTGGGTAGAAGTAACTCTAGCCTGATTGACAGGTCGCCATGGTAACGACTTGTCAATCACAGATAATCCCGCCCTAAAGCCTCCCCTGCTTCCTGGTCTCTGTTCCTCTAAATGGGACCATAATTTACTAAATGAACATCATGCTGTGTTGAAGAAGACTTGAAACTAGCGACTGAGACCAGAAACTCGTCAGGAAAGTGTTTACAGAGGGAATAAATCAGCTGAGAACTAGAAACATTTTATCATTATTTCTAAAGGAGCCAGACTTCTTTGTCGCCTCCTGCCGTGCAGTGGTATTCAGGTTTAAGGGACTTCCGCATTCGCATCAGTTCTCTGACCTTAAGCTTCCTGCAGTGGGTAACATGCCTGCCTTTGGCGTGAGAGACCCGGGTTCAACTCATCCACTATTGTGACCCTGAGCAAGACCCTTAACCCCTAGTTGCTCCAGAGGCGTGCGACCTCTGACATAAATGGCAACTGTAAGTCGCTTTGGATAAAAGTATCAGCTAAATTAATAAAAATGTGAATTAGAATAGATTCAACCAAAGTCCTTATGAGCGAGTCCCGCCACTCTGCAGCCATCTTAGAAACGCCTCCAGGCTGTTGTTCTGGACTCACTAGACCAGGTCCCTATATAAAGGTATGGGAAGGGAGCCATAACTGCACTTTCACTGGTCACCGCGACATAAAAAGTGCAGAACAAGTTTGATGATTTTGCCCTGTTCCCCCCAGCTATGTTGAGTCCTTCACCGTGTCTTCAACCTGAGCCTGAGTCTCCGTAGGGTCCCTGTGCTGTGGACCCACTACAGTTCGCCTATCAGCCCCAACTGGGAGTTGAGGACGCCATCGTCTTCCTGCTCAACCGCACCTACGCCCACCTGGACAAGCCGGCGAGCCATGTGAGGGTCGTGTTTTTTGACTTCTCCAGTGCTTTCAACACCATCCATGCAGGTGTCCCGGATTGTCGACTACCTGACTGGCAGACCACAGTATGTGCGCCTGCAACACTGTGTGTCAGACGGGTAGTCAGCAACACCGGGGCCCCACAGGGGACGGTCCCCTCTTCCTTCCTCTTCACCATCTACACCTCAGACTTCAACTACCACACAGAGTCCTGTCCATGTATCAGCAGGGTGACGAGGCTGAGCACAGAGCTGTGGGAGGGACTTTGTCACATGATGTGAGACTAAGGTTGTGGATCTAAGGAGAGCCAAGGCACAGTGATCCCTGTTTCCATCCAGGGGGTCCCTGTGGACATTGTGGAGGATTACAAATACCTGAGAGTGCACATGGACAATAAACTGGACTGGGCCAAGAACACTCGGGCCCTCTACAGGAAGGGCCAAAGCCGTCTCTATTTCCTGAGGAGGCTGAGGTCCTTCAGCATCTGCAGGACGATGCTGAGGATGTTTTGAATCTGTTTGCTGTTGCATGCTGGGGCAGCAGGCTGAGGGCAGCGGACGCTGACAGACTCAACAAACTGATCCGCCAGGCCCGTGATGTTGTGGGGGTGCAGCTGGACTCTCTGTCAGTGGTGTCAGAGAGGAGGATGCTGTCCAAACTACATGTCATCTTGGACAGTGTCTCCCACCCGCTCCATGACGTGCTGCTCAAACACAGGAGCTCTTTCAGTGCAAGACTCATTCTCCCAAAATGCACCACAGAGCGCCACAGGAAGTCATTCCTGCCTGTGGCCATCAAACTTTATAACTCCGCCCTCAGTTATTAAACTAGACCTCCTATCTATTTTCTGTCCAATATTACCTGTTTAATAATTAATGTGCAATATTCTCTGCTGCTATTTATTCACCTGTGCTTTTTGGTTCACTATAATAACTCTTACTAATGTAAATATTGCACATACCCACACACCTTTATATTTGTCTTCATTTTTCATATTTATACTCTTATATTTATATACTCTTTATCTATCTACCTTTGACAAGTGCAATTGTGACAAAAGAATTTCCCCTCGGGGATCAATAAAGTATTTCTAATTCTGATTCTGTGGCATATTTCCTCTTAAAACGTCTCCGATTCAACTTTACGGACATTATTCAGGGCACTGGTGCAGAGCTAATGAAATGCAGTTAGTAGAAGTATAGTGTTTAGCGGGAAAGCCCCCCGTGCATCCATGTCTTTATGTAGAATGAATTTTGTTCGGGAAATTAAGCCTCAGACTCATCACAAACCTGCTGATTTCACACCACAAAAATACAAAACATAAAAAAGGAATTTCCCAGCTGCTGTTTCTACAACAAAATCACACTAAATTGAGACTCGTGGAAACAAATGCAAATGCACATTTAATGCGTTTGTTTATATTTTCCTCTTCCTGTTCTCGTCAGGTGCTTTGCATGGAAGCTTCATTATGTTTCCAGGTTTCATGTTTACAGAGTTTAAAATAGTTGGATTAGAGGTGGCGTGGTTGTGATATGAAAGGGTGTATGTTTTGAAACCACATTTTATTTCTATCTGCTGTGTGTCTCAGATGGGTGGCGTTAGTGACACAAGAGCACGCGGCCATGTTTCTCTTCTCTAGTTATGTTTATATCAAACAGGGAAGTGGTGTGTGCTGGTAAAAGTGACGAGCCGGGTGGTGCCAAGTGACTGAAAGTGAAGGGAGTGTTTGTTCTGGTAATTTAGGCGATAATTTTCCATCTGCCTTTTTATTTTTTAGCTTCCCCAAATTCTGTGTTTCGCCGGGAAAAGAAAAACTATTGATGAAAAGTTAATCGTCAGCTAAATCGACTAATTTTAGATTTATTACGTTAAAATAATGAGGTAGTAAGTGAAAATTATGATAAAGCCTTAAAATTACAAACAAGTCAAAAATGTCACTCACCCTTCCATAATTTTTCTTATAATTTTGTCATTTTATTTCATAGTTTTGACATTTGTTTCAGTTTTGATTTATTATCTCAAAACTTTTACATTTTATCTTTAAATTGTGACTTTATTTTCTGATTTTGACTCATATCATAACTGACATTTTATCTCTCATCATAGATTGTTTTTAATCTCATAATTTTATCTCTTTCCTCTCGTTAAGTTTTTTTATTTTAATCAGGACTAACTTTACTCATTTATTTTTCTTTTCCTTTCTTGGCAGAAATCGGCTTCCACATTCTCCTTCTTCAACATTTACTCATTTTCTACTTCATTCTCCTCCTCCTCCTCCTCCTCTCTCGTCCTCTGATAATTTTCCTTTACTTCCCGTCTCTCCTTGGTCTTCTGTTTCTCCTCCTTCATCCTCACCTCCGCCTTTTCCTTCGTGTTATGTAGTAGCATCGTTAGCGGCTAAAATTAGCATTCAGACAACCCTCAGTCTGTCTGAGCTCCGTCCCATCTCCCCCTGGGAGCTAGTTACGACCGTCCATCACTCACACAGACTAACATGCTACGGCGAGGAGAGACAGACGGGCTGAAGCTGTCTTACCTTCCTGTAGGAATCCTCTATCGTCGGGTCGTACTTCTCCACAAAGATCCCCTGAACAAACTGGACAGTCTGACAGACAGACAGAGAGAGAGAGAGAGACGGGCAGTGAGATAAAGGGAAGTAGGCCAGTGGTGTTAATGGAGCTCTGTTCTGTTCTCTATTGGAAGTCATTAGAATGGAAATAATGTGACACACTGACACATCTCCATTATATCATCTGGAGTAAAGCACTTCATTGTGGTGAGAATTACACCAGTGTGTGTGTGTGTGTCACTGTGAAATGGAAGGACTGACGACGATTCACCCAAATACAGAGTGACGTCAGTCGGCATCCATATTTAAAGGGGGAATTTTGAGCGAAATTTTTAAAATGTTTGCAACAAATGCTCAGAAGTCTTCATCTGGTTGGACACAGCTTAACCATGCTTCCTTGAGGACTGCTAAGCCCGACAAACTGTCCGTTACTGCGCTCCACGGAGAAATATTGTCTAGTTTTTGGAAAAAGCGATCTCAGAAAGCAGAAAGACAGTTTTGAAGTTGCATTGTGCGTTTGAAGGTTGTGTTCAGGCTGTCAGACTGACTCAAACTGATCACAGAGTAAAAGTGAACCACCTATTACAGTATTATTGACTACTGAGAAAGAAGACGAGCTGGTAGGCCTCTATTCACTATTGCAATCATTAAAAGCAGAACAGCAGGGCTTTATAACTTTATATTTAGTAGTATGGTAGATAACATCTCAGCTCACATTACGACCCACAGCCGACGTTTTTCTGGATTTATTTTAGGTTTTGGAAAGAGAATAAATCGAACTTCTCCTTTCAACCTTTCTGGGTAGCGACTGTAACTATTACAAGATGCCCCAGGAAGAGCGTTTGACCAGATCTTGTAAAAATACAGCATTAGAGTCAATGGAGCGCAGCCGTGAAAGTGTCGAACCTCAGTTAGAGAGAGTCCTATACTGCGCTGTGATTGGCCAGCTGCTTATTTTGGGCGTGGCTTAGCAAAGCTCTGACTGACCACTTGCGAGTTAAACTCTCAGGTAGGAATGGCCACCCGTAGGCTCCGTCATTGGTGCACCTTTATATATAAGTAGTGTTGTGTTAATTTAGTCTTAGTCCTGTGTCAAATGTCCGTGTTAGTTTTTGTCATATTTAGTCCACTGTATACTATTTTTTTAAATCTGATTTTAGTCAGAAGAAAATCCAGTGTATTTTAATCTAGTTATCGTCATTAACCATCATTTTAGTCTTTTCTAACTCATTAAAACATTTAACACAAAACTCCAACTTCAGATTAAGACCCTAAAAGAAAAAACGTTGTCCGTTTTATCTAAAACTGAATATTTCTCAGTTTGTTCATCTCGCTTTTTCAGTCCACTACATGGTGCTGTTGAATTCTCTGGTGGACTGAAAAAGCAAAAGATTTTTATTATTCTAGCACCAAAAAAGTTTAATTCTCATGCGCTTCCGTGTATTGCCATGGAAAATACTGCGATACTATGCGGTATCGATTTGTTCCCCCACCCCTCGTTGTCCACCATACATAGTTTTTCTGAAATAAGGTCCCGTGGGGCAGAAGGGAAGGAAGCAGGACGGAGTCTAAATGAACTACAGTGTGTGTTTTCGTGGTGATGACAATAGAGCTCTATGGCACAGAGTAAGAAATATTCAGGCTGTGATACACACAAAGTACTTGTTAGTATCTTCTCTGTCGGTTTGGGTCCGGACTTCTCCTTTTAATGCAAACACCTGAGTGGAAACTTACCAGAGCTGACTTGCCGACTCCTCCTGATCCTAAAACAACCAGTTTGTATTCACGCATCCTGACTGTCTGTCTGCTGGGCGAGAGACACACAGAGAGAGGAGAGAGAGAGAGAGAGAGAAGTTACCATGCTGCTAACTTCACTCCTGTGCATCATAACACAGCAGCCAATCACAGAGCAGCATCACTGTAAGCTCCGCCTCCTGCCACAACGCACCTGGAGCTGTAAAACTATCAGTTACACACACACACAGATGAAGGGCTCCTCCTTCTCACCGGGAGGTAATAATTACCCAGCGTGCATCTGGGTGCGTTCATGAAAACAGAGAGGTCACGTGATCGCACAGCTGGTGGTGATGTCACAACTGTGGAATCCTTCCTGGTTACTGTTGCAATGCACCCCCGTGTGTATGTGTGTGTGTGTGTGTGTGTGTGCGTGCATACCAGTCAAGAAGCAACATGACGGAGACGACAACACACACACACGCACACACACACACACACAAGCGCACAAGCACGCACACACACACACAAGCACACACGCGCACACACACACACACACACAAGCACACACACGCACACACACACACACACAAGCGCACAAGCACGCACACACACACACACGCACACACGCGCACACACACACACACACACACACACACACAAGCACACACAAGCACGCACACGCACACACACGCACACACACAAGCACACACACAGAGCTTCTCATGTCTGTTAATAAGACACTGCTAAGGTTACCATGGCGGTGACATAAATGTTTTTCTGCGTGTGGCGTTAAGCAGGCGGCGTCAGGACCAAACATTAACATCTCGTTCTAACCACCCTTTTTCCAGTGTGTTATTTTACCCAGAATGCCCAGTTTCTGTCCAATTATAACGCCGGCAGCAACAAAACATCACAGGGTTGAACGATGAACTGACATCAGGAGTGTGTGTGTGTGCGTGTGTGCGTGTGTGCGTGTGTGCGTTTGTGTGTGTGTGTGTGTGCGATCGGATGTGTTTTCTGTGATTGTGGTTCAGGTTTTCCATTAACCATCAGTTATTACATGTTTTTGTCTTTAAAAAAAGACAAAAATTAAATAAAAAAAACACATTAATGTTCTCATTTGTGATGTACGATATTTAACATGTGACAACACGGGCCAACATGTGATGTTAAGTGTCCACAAGCAATAAGCAATAAGCAATAATAATAATTATCGCGACTGCAAAAACAACTTCTTACCCTGCTGAACAGCAAATGTGCAATATTATTTATATATTTATGTCAGTACAATACAGCACAGAGTCGTGTGTATAAATAGGTGCTGTATTTTTATTTATATATATATACTTTATTTTATTTCCCAGTGTTATTTAATAATCTAAAAAATATGTTCAATAAATGTTTGATTTAATTCATTTGAATCCTATCAGTTCCTTATTTTTCTTTTATGATATTTATTTTGTTGAGGTAAAGGGACTGAAAACAGATTTTATCATCATAGTTTTAATGTTCTGCCTCAGATTTGTATAAAGCTACAGTTTTTTTTCCCCCAACTTTTACTAAAAAAAAAAGAGCCTTTAGACTTTAAGAAAATAATGATTTGACATTTATCCTGATAACATTTTTGGCAGTATCGGCCACTTGTTTTACAGCTCAGTTCACTATGTTTTTATTGATCTTTAGATTTTAGATTCTGATTTTAAATTCCAGGTATTGACAGCTGCGTCATTTTTGTTTGCAACACGTTTTAACTTGACAACCACCCTGAACATTCTAGAAATATGATGAATATATTTGATTAAAGACTTAAATTAGCACTAACAATCAAATATATTATATACAATACGATAATGTATAATTTACAGAGGCGCCATCTTTATACGTGCTGATATGTAGTTTCACATGAGTGCTTTTTTGAACGCAGGAATTGTACTGAGGCAGTAGTTTCACATTGAGGTATTCTTACTTTTACTTAAGTACAAGATCTGAGTACTTCGCTATTACTGCAAAATACAACTTAATATTCAGTATGTGTGGCGTTAAACGGTGAGAAACAGAAAAGCATAAAGAAGGAGGAAAGAAATCAAATTATTATCTGTTAAAATTTCACACAAACATTCAGTTTCTGAATCGTGAACCATTTGTGCACATCTGAGTTCATAAAGTAATAACTCTGTTTGACATGATGCTGAGGATGCCTGAAGCGACGAGCTGGAAACAAAGAGGCGAAGTTTAAGCTGTCCAATTGTGAGCGAACGCATCACCAGAGGTGGATTTCAGCGCCTGGAGGTGTGAACAGTGCCCGCCTCACTACATCGCTCCACAGTTTGATGCAACACGTCCGGGCAAGTTCAGGGAATTGCAGGAAGTCACAAACTGAGGCAGCAGCAGTGAAAGCCGTGAAAGTAGGGAAAGCGAATCTGTGAGATGAGCTGAAAGTCTAACATCAAACTCTTAAAATGTTTCCGTCTGATCCACGAGGCCTGAACTTCCCTCTCTGGCCTCTCCTATGACTCCTCCTACACCTGGACCTGAGTGTCCCTGGATCTGGAGTTCATGGCACACGTAACCTCAGCTAAACAAGTAAAAACCACGAGTAAACTTATGACATTTGCGTCCGCATTAGTTGATTTGTTTGGCCGCTTGTGGGCAGCAGGTCCGCCGCCCTTACAATACGCAACATCTCATCTATTATCGCCTTTTAAAGCTGTTCCAGCTAAAGCTTAAGCTCAAATTTCCACATCCAGCAGGTATGAAGCAACATGGTGATTCATTTTGAGTCACGTTTGTGAGGTAAATATCCGGCTCTTTAGCTGCTAAATGCTCGTCTCTAACTGTGTCTGTCTGCTGCGTACAGGCGTGGTTATCCAGCCCGTCCTCACCCAGAAAACAGCAAAATAGGTCAAGAGTTGAAGGGCTTAAAATGACTTCTTGCGGCCATGTGACAAAGTGCAGGTGGAATTTCAGGAAAAACACCAGGCGTGCGATATAAATAACTCACTATTTTGGAGGAGGTGGGTAGGGTGGATGATCAGATAATTAGGCGACCGTCACCAAAGAGACCGGTGTTCGGTTCCCATTTGCAAAATGGGATCATCTGTTTATGTAAATTTTTGTTATTAGCGTTAATTTGGTGGTTTTTGCATTTAGTGTTTCATGTGACTATTTATGTAGCTTTAGCTAGCTAGCTAGCGTTTACGTTCCTTCTCGGCCGCTACGCTGTACCAACGAACGTCACCCGGCTCTGCCATCCCTTCACACAAAGCAATCCCTGTAGCACAAATCGACTGCAGAGACTTTCGAGTCGCTCTGCCTTGTTTAAAAATCCCATAAAGTTATAACTCTCACAGTATTATGACATCTTCTGTTTTTTGATTATATTATAACATCATTTCAGGGGTAGCGTATTCTGATAGACTGAATGATTTTTTTTTGTTGATGTTACTGACGATCAGCCACTTTTTTGACGGCATTCCCAACAGCAAGGTTGCACAGAGTAGCTAAGTAACACATCTCGATAGGTAGCAGAAATCGACAGAACACCGGCTGTTCTCATCTGTGACACCACGATGGTGGAACGAGCTACCACACGCCATCAGAGCAGGGGCGTCGCTCTCTGACTTCAAGAAGCTCCTGAAAACTCATCTCTTTCGAGAACACTTTCTCTTATAACACCTCTAACTCCTAACACGCACTTCCTGTGCTCTTCTTCTTCTATCCCCTACAATTACCTTGAATCGACTGCACTTTTTTAACTCTCACTTCTTTCCCAAGGTATTTACCCCATTGATGCCACATGTGCCATTAGCGCTAACTAGTATGTTTTGTCAGCTGTAGATCTGTATTTGATGCTCTGTTGATGCTTGTATGTTGTTTCTCAAATGTAAGTCGCTTTGGATAAAAGCGTCTGCCAAATGAGTAAATGTTTTGTAGATATATGCTAATGTAGCTAATGCTAACTGTTAAGCTTGATTTATACTCCTGCGTCGGTTCTTCTAGCTTGCTTTTATACTTTTGCGTCTGTCTAGCCGTCATTTTGCTATTACATCCCCAAACGCTAGTTGGCGGTAGCGCTACATAGGTCTGGGCAATAAAACAATAATGATAATTATCGCAATATAATTTTCCTCAATAACAATATAATAAATGATCAATACATTGTCAATAAATTAAACAATTTGAATCACGAACAAATTAGCTTAATTTTTCGAATTAAAATATTTATTTTGTTGAGGAAAGTGAGACTGAAAAAGATAAACTAATCATATTTGTTGAAAAAAAAAGATTTTATCATAATAGTTTTGATTATTCAAGTGTTTGTCACATTCTGACCATAAAAAAAAGTTTAACCAAATAATTAACAATCTGGTTTCTTCAATTTTCACTCAGCCTTTAAACTTGAAAGAAATAATGATTTGATACATTTCGTGATAATTCTCAATATCGAATGATATGAAATGTTTTTATGGTGATAAAATTTGATGTGCTGCAAAACTAGGAGCTAAAAGAGCCTAAAAATCTTTGTAGAGCTGCAGAGTTAGGGTGATAAAATATTTGGTTCTAGATAAATCCAACGCAGGTTAACCTTAACTAAATAAACACTCTCTTTCCACTCAGATATCAGATCACGTACAGTGTATGAGGTCAGTTTTCACCTTGAGTTCACAGACTCGCTGCACATTAATGGGAATAAAACAGACCCATGATTTAATACCTGTCTTAATAACAGTCAGAGGTCTGAGCTAAAGACAGGTAAAAGCAAAATATGTAAAACTAAACATCTCATCTAAAGCATCAAATAACACAGGGATCATTTGCAAAATAAGATGCAAAGAGGATTCATTATGTAGAGCTTCAAAACTATAAATTCTTTACTCTTAACAATTTTAAATGATCAATTAACCGTGTCATTCATTTTTCAAGCAATTATGCCAAAGATTCTCTGGTTCCAGTCTCTCAAATGTGAAGATTTGCGGCTTTGTTTGTCATATATGAGAACAAAAATTGCTATTTTAGCACATTTGAAGATGTCAAGATGTCCTCTAAGGCAATTTTTAACTGTTTTCTGATGTTTTGCAGAGTAAGCAATTAATAAAAGTGATTAAAAATCCTCTTCAGATTAATCAATCGTCATTTGCAATTTTGCAATACAATACTGTGATTATATTTCTCCACGATTTACTCCAGAAAAGGCTTCTCCTACTTTTCATATGAGGGATGATAAACCACAATAACAGCTGTATCAATTAATCAGACCACAATTATCTCAATTAATTTATAAATGATTTAGTCTACAAAAGCCAGAAAATAGTAATACGCATCCATCACATTTTCTCAAGGGTCCTTCAAGTGTCTGGTTTTGTTCATCCAACAGTTCAAAACCCCAAAATATTAAGTTTACTATCAAAGAAGAAGAAGGAAAACAGAACATGTTTACATTTGAGAATCTGGAACCACAGATTTATTTAACATATTTATTGTATAGTACCAGAAAGGCATCAAATCAAATCATTACAAGCTGTACTTAAGGTAGAATTTGTTGTTCCTGTTATTTTGTCCACACCTGTAACAACCACATAGCCTAACTTTCTGCCACATGGTAAGACATTTGACACATATCAAAATATATTTGACGAGGTAAATGAAATACTGATGCATATGAATGTTGCATAAAATTATATTTTCCCTCTAATCTTCACTTTTTTTCTTGTTTAGTGGAAAAAAATGATTAAGATAAAACAGGAAGCCAAAAAAAAAAAAAAAAAACTGTCTTTCACAACTGGTAAACGCATGCAACCGGTGATGAAAGGTCACAAGTAGGGCTTCTTATCTTTAAAAAGGTCGTTGTTAAGGCTGCAACAGATGAATATCTTAATTATTAATTTAGCTGCTGATGGAGAAAATGATGCAAAATACTCCAAAATATCTGAATAACAGTTTAAAAACCCCCAAAATATTCAGTTTATAATCATAAAGACACAGAAAAGCAGCGAATTGTCACATTTAAGCATCTCTGCTTGAAAAAACACGTGAAATGTTAATCGTCTTGGCAATTTAAAAGGAGTCACAAGGTAAAAAAGGGTAGTGAAACACTTTTGCAGGTGACTTTTGATGCATTTAGAGGAAATTTACACAGAAAATGAAGAGAAAGAAAGAGGTAACAGCGACAATCAAACAGGTACTCTGGTGTTCACGTCATTCTTCTAAACTTTAAAACAATCAAAACTGTTCACTAAGTTTTTTTAAGATATCAAAAACTAAGAAATGCCACACATCACAATATCAAAAATATGATGATTTTGCCCCGAGCACAGACACACAACAACTTAAACTCCATTTTTTCCCATTTATTTCCATATATATATATATATATATATATATATATATATATATATATATATATATATATATATATATATATATATATATACACTCAATGTGTAGTTCTGCTTTTTATAATAGGCTACGAATGCAGCATGATGTTAATCTCCCAAAGTAAAGTTGGTGGAGGAGCAAGCTGGACACAAACACACACAGATCCCTGAGTCAAGCAGAACTAGGTGGGGCCTGTCAATAGTGAGTGTGTGTGTGTTTGTTGCTGACAGTACAACAGCAGAGGAATAAAACCAAGCCTTGTCTATACACTACAATCAGACAGACAGGTAGACAGGCAGGCAGAGAGGCAGACAGGTTCCTGCAAAGTCCTCAAACTCCGCAGTTTTGTAACAAGTTACTTCCTCTCTTTCTTTCTTTTTTTTTTTTTCCTCCAGCAGAGCAGCGGGAGTTCCGCAGCTCTGTGGCCGCGTCAGAACGCTCCCTACCCGGCTAGCTCTCGCAGGAGGCCCCGCTGCCTTGGGGGGGGGGGGGGGGGGGGAAGCACCGGAGACAAACTGCAAGCTGGAACACACAGACCTTTACGGACGTGAGACGGGCAGAAAAACACCCGCCATGATGGCACCCAGCTGTCTGACTGTGTCTAATATCAACAGTATTATTATTACTAACGGAGCTCCTGTCTGTCTGCCGCTCCGTCCGTCTGTCTGTCCGCCGGGCGCTTCCGCAAACCCAGCCCAGCTCGGCACGGCACCGGCCTGTCTCCCTCCCCGCCTGTCTGTCCCCGTCCGCCCGTTGTCACGATCTGCCCCGGTCCGTCCCGGGTAAAGCTACATCTACATGATGGAGGAAAGAATAGAAAAGAGGGGGAAAAGGACAGGAGAGAAAGGAAGCGGTACTCACAGTCATCCACCCGTCCGCTCCGCTGCTCTCTCTCTCTCTCTCCCACTCTCTGTGGATGTCGCTCTATCAGAGCCGCTCCCTCCTGCTGCCGCTGCGCGCTGACGTCAAGCTAGACGCGGTGAACGTAAGCGCTTCCTGTTAATCCTTTCAACGTAAAACCAGTCAGAAGAGGAAACACACACAATAGGTCGAGCCTAAAAATAAAAATGTTAAATTCAAAGTAAGTCAACTTGATTATCGACTCTACCATGTAAATTCGTTGTTTATTATTGTTGTTCTTGTGTGTGTGTGTATATATTTTCAATTTAAATATTAATATGAGTGGCTTGGTGGTGCAGTGGTTAACAGGAACAACGTCAGGGGTTCAAACCCCGGCTCCAGCCCCCCTGACCCTGGTTGACAATGGATGGATGGATATTAATATAAACACAACTCACCCTTCATAATCATTTTATTTATTGCCAAGTAGTGCTTTACACACACTTTGGTGATAAGGTGCTACACATAGACAAACATACAGTTGACATAAATAAATGTAGAAGTGTATAACTATGGTATAGACAATGCAAGTTATATAAGAATAATAAAAATGAGAAAAATAATACAACTATTTGCAGAGGAAGGACAACGTTGCTGTTTGTGTTGTGCAAATTTGTAATATGTCTGCACTACACAAACCAGGAGTAATGCACATGTAAATATCTGCCATGTTGTTCTATCTCTACACATACCGGTCGTTCTATTATAAATTTTATAGCTTGTATCTGTTTATTCCATATTTATATATTTTTTTTATGTCAGCTATATGTTTGTCTACGTTTAGCACTTTACCACCAAAGCAAATTCCTCATACGTGTAAAACACTACTTGGCAATAAAGCTCCTTCTGATTCTGAGGATTAAAATTAGCGTTTCTCTCATGAAAGAACAAAAACAATCATTTCAAATTAAAACACTAAGTAGTTTAGACATTTGGAACAGAGGAGACGGGGGAGAGTGTTCTGCATCCTTGATTAATTAATAGGACAATTTGGCTGTTGATAACAAACAGTGTTGGGCAAACTACTTACAAAAAGGTAGTGAGCTAAGATACCAGTTTCTCTGCATTAAATGAAGCTTCACTCCTACACTGAAGCTACCCCACAGTGAAATGTAGAAAGCTAAGCTACAGCAACTTGGCAAAAGTAGTTTACTACATCTAAGCTACTAAATATTTGACTAACGTTTACCAAGTTAATGTCATACAAAAATATAACAACAAACCAAAACTGTTGAAATTCAGACTTAAGCTTGAGCTTCAGAAATGCTTTGGAAAATGTAGCGTGTGTGGAAGCTACCGCACTACATGATCAATAAAAGAGCTTCGATACTGAAAAGTTATTCAATTTGGAGAACAGTACTGAGAAATGTAGTTAAACTAGTAACGGCACTACTTGTAGCGACGCTCCTGCCCAACACTGGTAACAAAGCTCTGGAAAAAGCTTATAAGTGAGTGGGCTTGAGTTAAGAGTATTACGTCCAGCTAATGAATCTACGGTTCAAATTATATTTGTTTTCTTCAAAATAAAAGTGTGGCATCTAAACATTTATTGCAGTGCCCTGAAAATAAATTTCTTTAGAATCACTTATTAGTTGAAAATACCTCACTTGTCCTGAAGAAAGTTGCCAGAATGAATTCACGCTAGATTAATCTGCAATACAAAGCGGAGTTTCAGAACACAAAAATGTGAACATATAACTAAATGATTAAAATGGAAAATCGGTGATAAAGCTGTAACTCAAAAAATGCCAGAAAAGCTTCAAAATAAAGGCATAAGAATAACAGAGACAATCAAATGGAAGTGTTGGTGTCTAAATGTATCATAAAACAGTGAAGTGAATGTTAAAGTCAAATTATTAACAGACATCAAATGAAATAAACATACTGATGTCTTCACATCAAAAGAAAAGCCTTACGTTTCCGTGTTAAATGATTAAAAGCATTTAAAGTACAAAAGTCAAAACCTAAACCCAACAAATACATTAAAAAAAATGTACTTTTACAGAAACAACTGACTGCCAATCTGTACACACAGTCATAATAAGTTGAAATGTCTATTTTCTTAACTGCTGCTACCTGTTCTGATAATTTAGTCATTAAAGTTATGCTTTTATTCTGAAGGCAATGCCCACTTCCAGTTCCAAACTTCGTCACAGTTTGGCTCAACTGCTCAGTTTTTTTCTTCAGAGTTTTCAGCTTCACTCTCAGCTGCTTCCCGCTTCCTGCAGAGCAGAAACACTTTACTGTGGTTTCTATTTCAAATGACAAAAAACTGTTTTCACCTGGAGGCAGCGCCGCGGCAACTTCTGCTGCTGCTGCGTCACAGCACTCCCAGTTCAGATTAAAGGAAATAGAAATATATATAACACAACTAAATATAGCATTTTTACAGTGTCCTGTATATATTTAAGAGTCAATAAGCAGTCAGTGGCTCCACCCAACTCACAGCTTTCAGTACATTTCCACCCTTCAACTCAGCTGAGCTCACTGATTGATATTAAGAAGGTGTTTTGTACACCTGCAGCAGCCGAAACCAGCTCTATGACACAAAAACCAACATCGTATTACATTTAAACAATAGCCTTGTGTTATAACTTACAATGTACCGGTGTAAGCTTCTCCTGAGAGACTGATACACCAGTATAATTAAAGCTACTCCGGTAAAGATAATGAAAGTATTCTTAAGCATGATATCATAGAATATCAAATAGAATATTTATTTATTCATGAATTGTCTTTGTGTCTCTAGTTGCAACCTGTTGTAGTCATGAATGCAGGACTTAAATTAAAGAAACGCTCCTTCCTTTTTAAAAAAAGAGGTACCAGAAATTAGTCACTATGTTGCTCTCGTCAACTCCGCCAGACTCCCTTGATAAAAACAGTGATTTTACCTCTCTGGCTTACTGCTGCCTCCATCGGTTAGTTTGCGTTATTTTGTGACTTGTGGGTGCGTTTAACCCTTTAAAACACAAAAGTCACACAACGCAATTCAAACAAAAAACAACAAAGTCACACAGCAACAATTAGATACTAACCAACCAAGACCAGCAACTCCTGTGTTCAGCAAAGTAAAACCACATTTTTATCAATGGAGTCTGGTGGTGTCGACAAGAGGGATCTAGCAACTGTTTCTGGTTTAAAAAAGGATGTTACTCTTTTTAAAGAAAAGGTCTTTCTCTGTGTAGGGATCATACTAACTACTGCCTACCAGAACGTCCCCACAGCGCTGTACAAAGTCAGGAGAGTCTTGAGGGATCAGTTTCGAAACAAAAATTACAAGGAGCCAAGTATTTCGTCATATTTTGGATCATCAGGAAGTTGAATTCACTTTTTTTTTTGGCTATTTTTGGCTGTCAGATTAAAACTGTCTTATAAAAACGAAACTTCAACAATAACGCCGAGTCAGACTCACAGCTGAAGGAGCACTACTGTCAAAGTGGTCATGTGGCTCATGATGTCATCAGTTTTTTTCCCCCCTCTCTTATTCGCTAAAAAGGACTGTACGCTCACAGTGGAGGTCAAAGGTCAAAGAGACTCCTGAGGTCACCGAAGGTAAACAAACATCAAGACTACAGAACTCACTGTGTGTGTGTGTGTGTGTGTGTGTGTGTGTTACTGCACAGTCAGAGAGCAGCTGAGCGTGTCAGAGCGTGTTGATGGGAACACGCCTCGAGAGACACACACATTCAGCAGTGTTTACAGTCAGATGCAGTGTTGTGAAGCCACACCCAAACAGGAAGAAGTCACCATGCATAGAGTGTACCCACACCCAACCAGCTTCCCTTTCTCCTACACACACTGACAGTGTTTTAGTACATAAAAGTACACAAACTGCTGTATACAGTGGTGGACTAGGGGCGAGTGGGTTAAACTGAGCCAGTTTATACTTGAGGCATCTTTAAAGTGAGGAAATGACAGTAATGCATGTGAACCATTTGGATTTCTGCATAAACTGGTCATAAAATGTGATCTGATCTTCATCCGAGTCACAACAAAAGACAAACACATTCTGCTTAAACTAATACCACACAAACTATTGGATGTTTTTATTAAACGCAGCGTGTAAACATTCACAGTGCAGGGAGAAAAAAAGGACATGAACCCCCCAGGCTAGTGATTTCTCCAAAAGCTCAGGAGCCAGCCAGTCAATGAGACGAGCTTGGAGGTGTTGGTTAGAGCTGCCCTGCCTTATATTAAAAAATAAACGCCAACTAGTGTTACTTTCGTCAGACAGAACTAAACGAAATATATTTGTCAACGACCTTTTCTTCCCCTGACGAAAATAGGACGAAGACGAGACAGTGTCCTTAAAGCCGTTTTTTGGCTAACGTTCATTCTCAAACAGAGAATGGGGGTGTGGTTAATAGTCGGACGTAATCTGATACTGACCGGCTGGAGTGTTCGCTAACGATATGCTGCGTTAACATCACTACACTTTACTGTCTGCCAGGAGTAACTATTACTTACCAATGATAGAAACTAATGTGCGCGCATCAGCTGTTATCGTGTGCAGTGCGTGACAGGACCATCGACTGTGTGATTGATAACTCCCACTACGGTTTACGGTGCACTTACTTTACCGCGGGGGGTGTGGTCTATTACTCTGTTGAACTGTATGTAAAGACTTCTGATACCATTGCCTCCGCTGATGCATTTGTAACACGGCCGTCAGTAAAATGCGTGTTGCAGACTGTATACAAGACAAAAACACTTTGCAAACATTTTCCATATAATCCCCCGAATTCATCTTTATATCAGACACAGAAACTCCCCTGTTTACTGGGAGAAATGCCCAAATGTCAAATAATTGCTGTAAAATATATCTCATTATGCCATGAAGTGAGGACAACCTGTGGAAACTGATAAATAAATTGTACAAATGTTCAAATTATTGTTATTTTGATTTCTTGATATTTTAGTAATTGTTTTTACATTTGATACTACTTTTTTCCTTCTTTTAAATTATTATTTCTTAATAAAAATTTTTTATTTAGTCTATTAATATACACACACGTTAACAGTATTTATTTGAATTTAAACACACACACACGTTTTATTTATTAAATTTTTTTATATTTTTTAACAGTTTTATTTTATTTTTTTATTTAAATTTTTTTTATTTTTTTAACATAACACACAGACGCTTTAATTACTTTACGCTTCAATTACTTGTTCAATGAAATGTATGGGGTTGATTGTTCTTTTGTAGTTTGTATGATGCTTTGGCAATATTGTTGTTACACATTCATGCCAATAAAGCTAATTTGAATTGAATATAAGACGGTGGCAGATGAAAGTCATCTGTCCTCCAACACCGCACGCACAGATGCCATAATGAAAATGAACAGCACACTAAACCAAGAGGAGGGAACTAAAAAATAAAATGAAGACCACAAAAGATAAAACTCACACTTTTGCTTAGTTAACATTTAAAATTAACACTTGTAAGAATCAGATTGACCAAAGTGCTAATCAAAATTATACTAATGAGTTAGAAAAGATCCACGTTCCCATAAAAACACCCACATACAAACACTAAGAGCTGAAATCCACGTAAGCATCTTTATTCAACACTCCTTTTCCACACCGACCATCATCGTTGACGGTAACGACACACTTTAATTAGGGTTATCAGTTGCATTTGGAGCAATAAGTTTTCACAAATAATTCAGACAACGCAAAAGCAATTTACTGATATTCCCAAAGTTATGGTCTTGAAATAAAATCCCGAGACCGAGACAAGACCGAGTACAAATGCGGTCGAGTCCGAGACGAGACCATCAAAAAGTGGTCTCAAGACCAAGACCGGTCTCGAGTACTACAACACTAGTAAGAATCAGATTGACCAAAGTGCTAATCAAATTTATACTAATGAGTTAGAAAAGACTAAAATGATGGTTAATGACTAAAACTAGACTAAAATAATACCCAGACTTTTAGGACATTTCACACAGGACTAACACTAAATTTTAAAAATGGCTGACAAAATTAACTCTAAACACAAATTTTAATTTTGCTATTCTCATGAAGCACGCAAGCCTGATGTGAACCACGCCTCGAACACAGGAGTCGCCGAGCATACTGAGATTAAGAATTGTTGACTTGCATGAAGATGGAAAAGGTTATAAAAATCTCTCTAAAGCTACGTTCACACTGCAGGTTTTAATGCGACTTTTTCCCCCCAGACCTGTTTGACAGCCCATTACCAGACTCCAGTGTGAACCGTCCACAGCCTGCAACTGACCCGCATGCTCAGAAGCATAAAACGACGTCACATGCAGCACACAGGCGTACAGAAGTAAACAAGGAGACTACAGAGGTTAGCTCCAGTTAGCTCATACATGCTAACCCTCCCGATTTTCAGGGGAGACTCGCGTATTTCCTCGCCCTCTCAGAGGGAATTATTGTACTACTTTTGTTTTTTTTACCTCACGTTTAATTCAATATCAAATTCAGCTTTATTAGCATGAATGTAAAACAACAATATTGCCCAAGCTACAAATAAATTACAAAAGAACAATTCATTTCATTAAGTAAGTAAATAAAAGTGTGTGTGTTAAAAAATAGTAATTTAATAAAACATTATTAAATTATTTTTTGTTTTTATCTTACAGCTTTAGTTAGTTTACAAATTAAGATTTTTGTTTTGTTATAAATTAAACTCTGAACGACGAAAGTTAACTGGCGACTAATTTGATGGTTGAAGTCGTTTTAAGGTAAAACCAGCTGATCGTTTCAGCTTCTCTCTCATGAAGATTTGCTGCTTTTCTCTGAATTATTCTAATAACTGTAATGTTTGTTAATAACACTGAGGTTTGGACACAGCGAGCGTTGTGAAGGAGTCACTTTGGGCTCCGGGTAACTGTGACGGCAGAGTCTTTGCAAACTAACCAATCCTTTTAATGGAGGAAATAATCAGCAGATTGATCCAGAATGAAAAGAATCAACCTCAACAGCTACAGCTGCAACATCCTGCTTTACATTAATGATGAGGAATAATAATCTGATGAGAGAATATCTGAGCACCACAGGGCCATTTTACTGCTTTATCCCTCTATTGCATGGCGTTGACATTTGGCAATAATTACTTTATCTTCATTTTATTAATAGGAAATGCTTCTAAATCCATGCCTTTACTTTTTAATGGTGAAATGGGTCTTTTATTTTGAAACTATCATTATTAGATTACATCACATAAGCAGGAATCCCTGTTTGCCCACCGACCTATGACACTGCAAAGGTTGTGATCTGAGGTCGGCTAAAATGGACAAATCTTTCAATATTTAATAAGAACTCTTTCAGGAAAAAAATGGAAGCTCTTGCTGTGGTAAGTAAACTTTCAATCATCATTTAAACCACTTAGGATATGATGTTTTTTTTTGTAAAATGCTAAAATTTATTTGTTGCCATATCGTAACTATATGTAAATACGGAGGTGACCTGTGTGCATTCAACCTACTGGACTGTAATGGAGTTACATCTTACTAGGCTACTCTTAGACCACGTTTGCAATTATTTTTTAGATTTAAAAAGTATTTATTTTATTAATATTTTTGACAATGTTTTCTTGGACTATATTATCTTGTAGATGATTCACAGATGGTTAAAACACTTTGATATATTGTTGTTACCGTACAATAATTGGAATTGTACTTAGTATTTTGTGCTATTTACCCTGTATAGTCTGCTTACATGTGTTGATTTTATCCATATAACATGCAAGCCAACTTTTTCCATTGGAGAGGGACAGATAGCTACTGCAAAAGGCCAAGATGCAAAGGCATTGTGAGGAACAGGTGATGCAAATGTGATGTGTTCCTCTGCTTTACCCAAGAGCAGAGTGTAATATGAATTTGTTGCCAAAACATGTTCATGATGACAAAATGGAAAGGTTACCATTGAGTTAAAACATGATTTAAGGTAATTAAAATACTAAATAAATAAACTGTTTTTAAATCAAGAAAATCTTGCCTACATGTCTTATTACAGGTGTCCGTAACTGTCCTATTACAATGTTGTTATTGACATACATTACAAACTACATTAAAATGAAAGTCATTTCACAGTATAAACATTGGGCTATCCATTTAAGTTGAATTAGTTTAGTTTAGTTGATAATAAAAGCATGTTTTAAGAGAAAAACTTTATGGCATGTTCCACGATTGCACATTGTTGCCATATGGCAACAATTTACCATCTACCCCCCCTTTAATTATTTTTTAATTATTTTGAAATATTTGCATTATTTAAGCAATTTTAAGCAACAAAAACACATAAAACTCACACTTTTGCTTAGTTACTTTCACTGGTAAGTGTTTTTACATTGTGGTATTTGTACTTTTGCTGAAGTAAAGGACCTGAATACTTCCTCCATCTCTGACAACTCATTTAACTACTACTACAGAACAAGTCAGTGAGGCTCAACTTCTGGGCATCACGCTCGAAGAACAACAGTCTTGGGGAAGTCAAACAAAATAAAAATAAATAAAATGGAAGTAATGTGTTCAAAAAATAAGAGCTGGAAAAGCTTCAGGTGGAGCAGAATAAAGCAGCACGATTAGTGAGATAAAATACATCTACCATGATGGAGGTGGAGGATAGTTAATATGTATTTTATATTTATTAACTTTGTTAAGATTCGCACTTGTTTTGAAACAAGGAGGAGGAGGAGTATGAGGAGGAAGGGTCACATTATGCTGCCCCAACCGAACGAGGTTTGAAGTAGCAACTTAACTGGTTCCTGTTGACAAAAGACATGAAAAACAAAAAGTCTATTCATTTAAATCGTCCTAATTGTTTTAAATTCTTTCTGTATGTTGGGTTTAGATGTTATTTTATTTGTTGGATTAAATGTTAATGCTGCATTTGATGATGCTTTATCGTTTACTGTTTGAAGTTCAAGTGCAAACAGTGTAGTATTTTATTTTGAATGTGGAGCTACAGGATGAGGATCCCTAAAAAACATTATAAAACACATAAAACACATGGATTATATTTGCTGTGCGCCTTCATTTTAATGTCAAACTATGTATTTCTTTAAGACGCTGACTGGTTCAGCAATTAATTTAGGAAAGAGAGACATTATATTATTTTATGATGAGACTGATATTGATTGTAAAACACTAGGCTATATATTTTGAAACTATCTTATATGGAAAATATTACATTCATAAATATAAATGGTCTAAAAAGAAACAAATACAATATTTTAAAATGGAAATCAAACATTATATTGAAGCATTGGATGGTCTGAAGTATAGTAAAGCAATTAAAACATGTAAATGCATAAAGATTTTTATATTTTCAATATATAGCCCTGTGTACCTAGTCGTATCATGTTCTATTACTCTGTCGTTCGATCTACTTTTGTTTTGGCTAAAGATTTTCTTATAAAATAAACAAGATTCAATATATATATAAAAAAAAAAAAAAAACACACAAAAATGCCAATGATTGTATTTTATATGGTACATTTAGTTGATAGGATCATAAGCTGGATAGAATTGTAAAACATGATCGTTCATGAGGAGGTGTCACCTTATGAATGTGAGTCCAGTGTTCTCTCTCTGTTAGCTCTGTGTTTGGTCTCCACCAGCTCTCCTGAGGGAAATATCTGGCTCTTTAGCTGCTCAACGCTCTACAAGCTTCACCAGCTCCTCTTTTTCTCCCGTTTGCTGCTGAGCAGCTCGTGTACAGCGGCTTTTTTGCAGCTTCCTCTTTGAAAACACTGCTATAAAAGTGCTGAGGGGGAACCAGAAGGGGAAAGCTGCAGCTGGACAGATAAACAATGAGCCGAAAGCCGCTATAAAGCTCCATAAAGCAGAGAAGCTGCAGATTCAGTTGATGGATCTCTGTAGGAGACCGCTTCCACGTTGTCGTTTTAAAAGGTTCAGTGTGTAAGTTTTAGTGCCATCTAGAGGTGAGGGTTTCGAACTGCAACAAATGACTAGCTGAGCATTCACTTGCTCCTCGGACGAAATAAGTACTTTGTAATAAATGTATCAATTCTAATGGTAATTGTAAAATTCAGCAGTAAAAAAAAAAACAACACAAAAATCTTTGTACTTTTTCTCCATGGAGGTTGAACATTATTTCAATTTAATTCCTAAATCCAACAACAAAAATGCTAAAACTGTCAACATATAGTACTCTTTTAATATCTTTATATAATTATAGACCAGTGGTTCTCAAACTTTTTCACATCAGGGACCTCTAAAACTAACATTACATTATACATTCTGTCCCTTTGCTACTTATGAATAGAATTATAACAGAAATAAAGTATTGCCCTTTTTCCTGGGGAACCCCCCTTTCATTGTTTGTGTCTTCTTCGTATATTTGTACACTGTTCTGTATACTTCTTTATGTCCCATGTACACTTTATTCCTCTTTTTGCAATAAAGATTTAAGGAGGAGTTCACCATCAGTTCACCACTCACTCCCTCCCTTTCCCTCGTCCAAATGTCACTTCTTACTTCTAATAAACCACACGACTACAACAACTACTACTACTACTTCTGCCTATTCTTCTTACATATTCAACGTAGTGACGAAACATACTCAAACATACATTTGGGCTACTATAGAAACATGGCGGCACAACATGGTTACTTCCATGTAAGTATGTAGAGAGAAATGTCTCATTCTAAGGTAATAAAAACATAACGGTTCATTATGTAAGGTCTTTATACACCACATAGTTATGGATCTTATATTTCATTTCTGTCAATAGGTACTATATATAAATATTACACACTGAACCTTTTAGGATAGAAAGATTTTATTAAATATACATCAAGCATCTTATTTTACTTCTTTATGAAGTCTTTTCCGTTTTAAAAAGATTTAGTGACGGCGACACAGAGGGTTTAACAGCATCCGTCCATCAGGCCAGAATATATTACTGAACTTCAAAAGAGGGGAGAAAAAGATCATCACCATGTCAATGATCAGCCTGGGTGCAATACCAAACTCATCAATTCAGCTGTTGCTAGGAGACCAGATGAACGAGCGTCATTCATCTTGTTTGCCTGCTAACGAGTTTCTGCCTCATTAAAACAGCCAATCAAGGCTGAGCTTCTTACTGTGAACAGGATGTTGTTTATTTAATTCTTACCCGTGGAAAGCTCTGCAGGCTTATTGGACCCTGAATACAGGCTCTCAGGTAAGGAGAGTCTTGAAACATCTCATTTGGTAGAGCCTGTCAAGCTAAGCTCAGGGCGAAGAGTGTCTTTCAATCAATGTATACAGTTACTGTAGTATTCTGGCTCCCTCTGCTGCTACAAATTATACTTCAACTACTGCCAATATCACATCTTTTACTTGCATGAGCTAGAAGTGGAAAGTACTCAACTTCAGTACAAATTTAAAGTACTTGAACTTTACCTGAATACTTCATACTTCAATGAACTTCAGAGAGAAATATACTATATACATTTCACAGCTTAAGTTCCTATTTACTTTATATTATTTACACACTAAGTTCAGACTTAAAATAAAATGGTACATTTTTTAACGTTGACTACCAAACTATATTTAAAATAGCTCAAATTAGTTCAGACTCGACCAAATACAACAATAAAATCAGTAAGAGTTGAACAATAAAAAGGACATATAATATTAAACTTTATTTTTCTGAATACTGAGTACTTTTGATACCTCCAGTACATCTTGCATTTAGCAGCTCTGTGAGGTGGCTGTACTTAGACACAATGGTGCTTTGAGCTAAATGCTAACAAAGCGGGTATAAAGTGAGTTATTCTCCATTTTATTTGCCAACATTTGTTGATATTTTAGCAGCTCCTGTTTTCTGTGACCTCATGTATGTACAGACAACAATCACTGGCAAGTTCTCCAGTTTCTTTGATTTCTAAGCGCATTTCTGGACATTTATTCAGGAAGCACATGAGAGATAATGATATCCTGGGGAACTCACACTGAATATGAAGTGCAGTATGGCTTTAAAGCACCTTAAAGGGACAGTTTGGGATTTTTGAAGTGGGACTGCATGAGATAGAGTATGAGACTGTCCTCAATAGAAAAGCGCAGCACGTTATTACAACCCATATTTAGGTTTATTGGGGCACCAACCTCTACTTGCTGTATAACGGTAGCAAAGGAGGAAGTCAGGCGGTGGATGGTGTGGTTGGACGGGTCAAACCCCACTATTTCACACAGGAGAGGTGTGTTTGAGTCCCCTTTTATACCGTTACTGACGTTTGTCATGTGACTTACAAACCAAGTAGTCGCTGGCGTCTACACATGCCCAAACTACAGTGGTTTCACAACGTTAACCACATGTTTACTGTCGTGTGATGTAAGGTACTTAATGCTCGTGTGTCGTTTTGGGGTGTATAAACAACCTATGTTGTGATTTAGGTTGGAGGTACTTATATAATCAGTGTGTTACCTGCAGTAGATGGCGAGCAGCGTTCCCCCAGTTTGGAGAAACTATCCCCTTAATCGCCTCCATGAGCTCCATGTCACATCCACTGCTGCTGCAGCTGCGTTGATCATTTTTGTCTCGAGTCCTAAAAACTCACAGAAAGTTACCGAAATCCTCACACACACGTCTGAAAATCACTTTGTTTGACACTACAGATACAAAAAGAAAGTAAGAGTCAGAGTATGAAGGCAGGCAGAAATGGACCTTTTTATTTTTCTTGGGCGATAAACAACTGTGGATCGTCCTGACCGGACCAGATTAAACCAGACAAGACCCGGTTTTACCAGATCAAACCAGACTAGAGTACAGTAAACCAAACTGGTTTGGGGCAGCCAGGCTGACATGGTGGTGGTGGGGGGGGGTTCAAGAATATGGTTGCATTGTGTTACACACTGCGTTAACGTTGCACACAGGACGTTAGTATCGTCCGGTCCGGTCAGGTCGGACCTGGTCCAATAAT
Source organism: Micropterus salmoides (assembly GCF_014851395.1). NCBI lineage: Eukaryota > Metazoa > Chordata > Actinopteri > Centrarchiformes > Centrarchidae > Micropterus > Micropterus salmoides. Next base: position 1,027,905 of record NW_024044681.1, read on the forward strand.
CTCCCCTCGTTCCTTCCTTCAGGAGGAGTGAAGGGGGTCGAGGGCGGGTCTATTGAATCAGGGGAAACAAAGAAGCTGATTGGTCCACAAACAGTAAAACCCCGCCACCCGTCGTCACCCCCGCCCACCCCCCTCGTCATCATTCGCAAAAAAAAAATAGAGCGAGCCCCTTCTCCAATTGGTCACCACAGCCTCAGGCAGGAAAAGGCCGTTTTCCCATTGGTCACTTTTTGATAACACGCCAACTGTCAGTCACTCAGCAGCGGCCAATCAGGTTACAGTACCTGTGGAACTTTCTGGAATAACGAAAAGAAAAAAAGAGAAACAAACAAAAAAAGAATGATGATGAACAGGGAGATCAGCCAATCAGATGACCTCGCTAGAAAAACAAACAGGAAGTGGGAGGAGCTTCCAAGCCTCGTATGGAACTTATTTTTCTGGAATTAATTTTTTTTGTTTTGTTTATTTTTTGTTCTTTGTTTTTGTCCGTTTTGTCCGTGTGCGCGAGCCGTACGTCCGTCTTCTTCCTTTCTTTTCCAACAGCTGATTTCAGTGCAATGCATCATGGAACGATCGATCGCTGGAGAGGGTGTGTGTGTCACTACAAGTGTGTGTGTGTGTGTTTGTGTGAGTGTGTGTGCGGTCCTGTTGTCATGAAAACATGCTGCAGGGTTAGCGCTCCAGCAGCGGGGTGGTGCCACGTTGCATCGTGGGGAATTTGTTTTGTCCATCTCTTTAGCTGGTGTCCATGGACTCCATGTTGGCGGTGCTGGAGTCCCTCTGGATGGAGTCAAAGATGGCCGCCAACTCCTGATTGGACGAGATCTGGGACTGAAACTCTGACATCAGCGGCGACTTCTCTGCCTCGGGGATAGTCAGCAGTGCCACGACGGCTCGCATCGCAGACCGCTTCAGCTCGTCCTGCTTCTCGAACTCCTGCTTCACCGAGTTCGCCTTCACCTGCAGAGACACGGGACACTTTTGTACTCGTCCGCTCAAAATGTCGACATTAAAAAGAGAAATTTATTCTACTAAAAGCATAAAGAAAACAAAAATCTATTATATCTATTTTTAGCTTTTCTTAATTTGAATCGTTAACAACAGTCCATCATACACACACAGACGTTTCAGGCTGTGCGCTAATAAGGTATCAATTATTATAATGACCTCACTTCCAATTTTCGGCACAATATATAGAATTATAAAAGTAAAACTAAAAACAAAATAAATGTGGGGATAGGAGTACTTTCCAAAAGTACCGGTACTTTGGGCGGGTGGGGCCTTGCAGTGAAATTCTGAGTGGGTGCATGTCGGCCGTTTTCCTCCGACTGCTCTTCTTTTCCACCGTTGTTTGCAAACCAATAAATCACAATCAACAGTCATAAAGCAGATAGATAGAAGTCTCGCCGATGTCCGCCTGAGATCGTACGTCGGCATTAAAGGTTTTGTTTACAGCGAACAGCTGATGGAGTTACGCTAAATACTGGGTCAGGGGTTGTTGTTTTAAGTTTTTAATCAGTCCGGAGGTTTTTACACAGAGCTAGAGATGAAAATTTCATATCATGATTATACCAAAATTATCACGGTGTTGTAAAAATGTGCCAAGAAAGATTCAAATGTACTGAAACGCACACTGAAACCATTTCAACAAGTTTTCTATTGAAAACTGCAAATAAAATTGCCATTTTGTTTGCTTAAAAAATAAAAACAGTAATTACCTTTTGTAAACATAAAAATCATAAAGTGTGCATTATCAAGATTTTATAGGTAATATAATGGCCCCGTGGACAATTACATGAAAAGAAATAAGTCTTTAGAAGACAGTGATAGTAACTGCAATGAGCCCCAAAACTGACATAATACAGAGGAGTCTGTAGCGTTTCTAGATATGCTGGTTGGTTGACTAAACAGCATAACGTGTTCTCATGTGCAGCGGACGAATAGACTCTACCGACACACAGAACAACGTGTAGCGTTTTTACAAGAGCAGCAACACTGAGCTTCAGTTTCAGTCAGAGAGACAAACCAAAGCTAAAACTTAACTCACCCTGCGTTCACTATAAGGTTATTTTCTCCAATCAAGTTTCCCTCAGCACTCTCATAAAAATAATAATAATAAAAATACGACCAGACTTCAGAGTGACTGAAAAACCGTCACTGACCCAAACAAACCCACGTTGCATTCTGCAAATGCGCGCCTGCTTCTGGGTGACGCTGGACAGTGTTTGCTGTGAGATTATAATAATAATTACCGGTTATAATGGTAATTAAAATGTGTACAGTAATAACTGTCGGGAATTTTACCATGTTTTACCGTTAAACAGTGAATCGTTTCATCTCTACACAGAGCCAAACAAACAAATTAAAGATCCCGTTCCTCCGACGCTCAGGCAGACACAGACGTGAGTGGATATGTTTTAATAACCTTAAAAACTATCGTGATTTCATGTTTGCGTTTCTTTCTTTCCTGTGCTGGAGTTATTTTATGAACTTGATGGTTTTATCCAGTTCGTTATTAAATGTGTAACGATCTCTATCGTGCGTCTCTCCATTATGCTCCCGCACAAAATAAGCTGCTTTAATGGTCAAGCACAGCCTGTAGTTTTTCATTATATTCCACTCAAATCTGACGTTCATTTATAATTGTTGCTCATGGGTGGGGCTTGCCTTGCAGTGCATTTCTGAATGGTCGAGTGGAGGCTACTCACTTTCAGTTGAGCATGTCGGCTGTTTTGCTACTACTGCTCGCCTCTGTGACATTTGCAAACCAATAAATCACAATGAACACCCAGATAGCACGCACAAGACTCGCCGACGTCGGCCTGAGATCGCACGTGAGCATTAGATTAATATCTTACGGCTAACAGCTGATGGAGCTCAGCTAAATACTGGTTCCGGAGTTATTTGAAGTTTTCATCAGTCAGGAGGTTTCTACAACGAGCAGACGTCTGTCTCCTCCTCTCCAAAAACAAACAGCTGATTGCCACAGGTAATAAAGCTCCTTAGAAATCACGTTGCTCCGACGCTCAGGCGTACGTCACAGTAAGAACATCGTCAGCTGGATAATTTTTGCAGATGTTCAGACCGCTGTGGAAACACAAAACAGGCTGAAGGAAAATTTTAGTTCCTTAAAAAGTAGATCCTGGGACTGAGAATCAGTTATACACTAAAGTACTGTCCTCAAGTATACTTCAATTCCACTACATCTCAGAGGAAATTTATTTTTTACTTTTATTTGACATTAGTCATTAGTTCTTTTCCAGACTACAATTACTGACAAAAATCAACTAATGAAACTCCCAAGCATTATTAAGTCATAAAATGAGCTTCACCTTTACCATGTGCAACATTAAAGTGATGAACACGCATCAATAATTATAATCCAGTACTAAAATATACTGTATATTAATGTGAAATGGGCCGGTCTGCAGGATGAGTACTTTTGTTACTTTAAGTATATTTTAATACCATTTCTATTGAACGTTTAGTACATTTTGAATGCCGGGCAGTTACTTGTATTTTTTCTTTGGTATCACAACTTTTACTTTAAGTAAAAGATCTGAGTATTTCTTTCATCGCTGGAAACACAGAAACAACAAAAATATCTGCAGACCATAAACTGGCATCAAACATGTGGAAACAGACAGCACGTTTGTTTTTAAGTATAAATTCCACAAAGTTAGGAGAAAAGAGCCGAGACACGAATCCTGCTGATAGCGTCTTTTGAGCCTCAGGATTCACCTGAGACTTGACAAAGATGCTCAGAAGACATTATAGAAACTCCACTGCCTTTGTCATGTGATGCTGGTGGAGCATGTGTGTGTTTGTGTAGTGTTGTGTACCTTGGTGGTGCAGGTGGCTCTCAGTGGCTCCACCAGTCTGTCCAGTCTCTGCAGAACAGCACTGGGACACAGGGACGACAGCCTGGCCAGCATCAGGAACGTCAGCATCTGGAAACAGCAGCATCAGAGCAGACTTAGCGCCTGGTACCAGGTGTGGAAGCAGTCGATACGAAGGTTGATCGGATCTAGGGATGCAGCGATTACCGGATTTCACTATTAACCGCGCTGCAAAACGTCACGGTTAATCGTAAAGGCTCCGCAAACACCGACTGTTTCTGTTGCACGGAACGAAACTGTGGCAACTTGCAGAAAACAAAAACAAAGTTGAGAAACTGTTGCCTGGTGTCAAACACTAACAAACATCAGGAGCTTATAGACTTTCAGGACTACAGGCTACCAATTAACTGCATTTCAGTTAACACTGCACTCAATTTCTTATTCACATTTTCACTAAAACACATGTACGGATGAGAGTTAATGACAGTAACAGTTCACTTTATTCCCCTCCTTTATAACAATTTCCCCTGGTGGATAAAAGTTAATATTCCTCTTATATTAATAATACTTACATATCTCTTCTTCTCTGACAATAATCGTACCAACAAAATCTGTAAACGTTGCATCCCTAATCGGATCAGGTCAACAGTATTGACAGGGTATTTCAGGGGTTGCGCAAACCGAATAATCTCCTTCACTGACCGAATATTTTCAACAAAGATGGAAAAATCTGAAGGCCGCTTAGCTCTCAGTCTTAAACACTTGAAATATATATTTCTCCCACTAAAGTGCGTGTTTTTGCCATCGATAGGCTCAGATTGGCATTACATTTTAACCCTTTAAAAAACACCAAAGTCACACAATAACACAAACAAAGCAGCGATAGACCAGCAACCCCCGTGTTCTGTGAGGTAAAATTACTGTTTTTGTCAAGGGAGTCTGGCAGGTTTTGATGAGATTGATGTAGTGACTGACTCTCGTTAAACAAAAAGGATCTAACTCTGAACTAACTCTCTCTGCAGGGATCCTGTCCATAGTGTTGTCAGACATTTGTAATAACAATTTGAGTCTGTCAGAGTCAGAAGAAGCTCTATGGCAGCCTTGTTTCACTGTTGTCGAATGCAGCACACTCGCTCATTACTGGACCAGTTTCAAAAAATGTTGTCCCAATTAATCATATAGGGAAATAAAACATGGGAAAATAAGGTGCAGGTTGGAAAACACCGTAATTATCCTTTAATACATCAATAATCAAGAAAATAATTGAGGGAATTGTTTATTGCCTGTCAGCTCGCTCTGGTCCGCTTCAGTTACCATAAAGGCTTGAATACGTGTGCACTCCAAATGTAGGTGTGGCTAGCTTCATCGCCTTCTCAGAAACGAATGACAGAAATAGACCTTTAACGTTACCGTAGTTACTTCAAAAGAAAAGTGGTTGTCTCGAGTCAAATGCCAAAGTGTGTGAGCGTACGAGCTCACAACGTTAGAAGTCTAATGTTATAATGAGATGTGTAAAAATATTTTCGGTTTATTTTGAAACTGTGGCGAAACAAATTAGACTGTGGTGGGTCGCCATGGTCTCGTTAATTAATGGGAAACACTGAAAATCAATACTTTTGAAAAGGTATAGCAGTTAAATACTAGTAGTAGTAGTATGTGGTCGCACCTTGATGTCGTAGTGGTCCTTTAGGCCGTCCTCTACGTGGTTGAGGAAGGTAAAGATGTCGATCCGGTCCAAGCAGCTGTCCAGCAGAGTGTACATGCACTCAAATGCAGCCTTCCTCAAGTCCAAACCATCATCCACCGTGTGTTTGAACGGACCCATCTCCACCTACAACAAAACGCCGTCAAACATCTACCGGGAAACACTGCAGAACAAACACCCGTCTCCCTGATGTATCTGTGATTTTAAATATTTAGGTGTAATCCAGTTTGTCTCACCTCTCGGATCAGCTCCTTCCTGACTTTGGTCTCGTTGTACAGCTGCGGTAAAACAGAGTCCAGCAGCTCTCGGATCAAACTGGGTTTATTGTGGGCGGCGGAGTTGAACGTTACCAAGGCAACACGGCGTACGTTCAGATCCGGGTCCTCTAGCGTCTTCAGGAAATCACCTGAGAAAAAAAAAAGACAAAGACAAATCAAGAGACAGAGAAGTTAGATTTTTATCCTTCTTAAAGGAGACCTACTATGCTTTTCCACATTTTATGACTTCTCTACAATGTTACAACGTGGGATGTTCAGGTTAAACATGGTCAAAGCTTCAAATAATGAGGTTAAAGTATTTATAAGAAATCCCTGTGAGCCAAAACCTCAGATTTCCTCCTTTTCTCATCGCTCTGTTTTGAACTGCTCTTTCTACCAAGGGCTCCCGTTCTACCTAATACGGAGCAAGACTAGCTGCTGTTCCATATATGGTCATTTGCTCCCATAGCAACGGCACAACAACGCTCAGTCTGCCTGTTCCGCCCAGCAACAACAATAGCCTGGTAACATGGTCTAGGCCAATCAGAAGACAGTGGGCTTTAAGAGGGGGGCCTTAAAGAGACAGGAGCATCTGCAGCTTGTTTCAGACAGACGCTGAAATTAAGGCCTACATATCAAGGGACAGTAAGAAAAATATTTTTTTGAACTTTGAATCATGCAAAGCTTCCATACAAGAGTCACAGAACTACAATATAGGACTGGAAAAGCAGTATAATAGGTCTTCTTTAAGGTTAATGAGGCTGATGTATTTGTAATCTGTGATCAATAAAATACATTTTTACCTATGCAGTTCTTCAGCAGTGGGTCGATGGGTTGTGGCTGGTCGGAGATGGTGAACTTCACTGCTGTTACCACGGAGCTCCTGGCGTACGACGAACCTACACACACAGAAACAAATCGGTAATCCATATTTCAGTCATCAATCATCAGATGACTGCTTCAGGTCCAACAAATGTTTCATCTACATACTTATTGGTTCACACATTCTGATCGGTAAACCAATGAGCAACAGATTTAGGAGAGAGATGCAGTTTGATTCGATAGGAGCAGCAGAGGGGCGGGACTTATACAAAATTTCAACGTTCCTATTGGTTGAAGTTTGATTTTTTTTTTTTTTTTTTTCACCAGTACAGATTCACCGTTTCCAGGAAAACTTCAACAATCAATAAGTCCCATTAGCAGAAGGGTGTAAAGATTTATTGATTGATTGATAAACCTACTTACAGGCTAATCAGGTACATAGACATGTACAGATCTTATTGATTATCTGTCAACACATAAGGGAACTCTCTCTTACTATACACATGTATTGATTATTCTTCATTTCCCAACCAAATCAATCCATTCAAAAAGGATTTTGGGTTTGAAATTTAGCTTTCATGATCGATCAGCAAGATTAAGAGATTACTATTCAGAGTATTGATTACCCAAGACCAGCTATCCTTTGAGGCGTGGCAGCAGCGCTTATTGATTAATGATCAGAGTATTGATTACCTGACAGCAGGTATCCTTTGAGGCGTGGCAGCAGCGCTTATTGATTAATGATCAGAGTATTGATTACCTGACAGCAGGTATCCTTTGAGGCGTGGCAGCAGCGTTTCGGGATCGATCAGCGTCAGTTTCCCCAGACACTCGGCCACCACGTTCCTGGTTCCTTCCTCTTGACACTCGCAGTGTTTGAGCAGCAGCGACCAAACAGACTCCACGTACGGCTTCAGACCGGACACAGACGCCGAACCTCAACACAGACGCGCACATTAAAACCAATGCAGACAAACACACACACGTTTATTGACAAAGTTTCTGAGCTGCCCTTACTGATGATCTCTTTGAGCGAGTGCAGCAGCAGGTACTGTCTCTTGGAGGAGGAGATCTCCTGCAGGACGAAGGGCAGATACTCCGGAAGATTCCCCACAGCGATGCTGCCCAGCGCATAGGAGGCCGCCGACTTCACCTGAAAGACACATAGGCGGGGAGAGAGAGAGACACACAGGTTAACGTCCACCAACACGTTATGGAATTAGACTTGTAGTTTCACAGATCATCTGTCTTCATCTCTTCATCCTAATGGTGGCGGCACACAGTCTCTGCTCGCCAGCCGACAGCTGCTGAGTGACTGGGAGCTGTGTGGGAGAGCGCTGGGGGCGGCGGTGAAGCTTTTGGACAAATAAACACCCACAATCAGACCAGATTCTGCTCCGATAATGAGCCTTTTCCAGGCGGCAGGAGCTCAGAGTTAATTGCTTTTATTAAATTGACTTTTTAAACCATAATTTTTGTGATTAAAAAGTTGATTCATCTCAACTCGTGCTTCTCAGCAGCGATCCATTCAGTGGGAACCCAGAGCTCTGTGATACTACTGCTTCAGAGATCTCTCTCTCTCAAATGTATAAGAAACGGACGACACAGGAGGCTGCTTGGAGAAAATTTTGCGAGGAAGTGGAACTACCTGCTGAGTTCAGAAAATGTGTGTCTGTTACTTAATTCAAACTATCGTACTTTACTGTGAAACAAGTTAGCATGGCACTAATGGATCAGAACTCCATTCAGAAAACAAGCATTTTAAAAGTTGTTTCCTTGTCATCGTGCTGACAGACCTGACAAAGAATGAATTCATACGTTTAACAAGTTGGCATCAAGTTGTAGTTCTTTCGGCATCATTTAGATCAAATTCACTCAAGCGACACAAACATTTAATTTGCTTTGAATAGAAATGCGCCAAAAGACTGGACACAACACACAACCGATCAACATGAGCAGGTTATTTTTTTAGGTTTGGGAGTCAGAAAGGAGCACATATTGAATGAACAAAGATTGATTATTAAACTACGCGTTTCCACTCGCCAATTCAACTGAGCAGGAAGAGAGAAAGAAATGGAAGGAAAACACTGAATGTGGATGACTTGCCTAATTAAGAAGTGAACAGTATTCCTTCTAAACATCAGCATTTTAGCATTTCGCTTGAAGCTTGGATCTGAATGACGGGCGTTACCTCTTCACTGGTGGAGGAGAAAGCGTCCAGGATGACTGTCTTGAGCTCTGGTTGGTTGCTGAGGTCCACATGGTGTCCCACCTCGCCCAATGAGAGCAGAGCGAGCAGTCTGATGGAGTCTGTGGAGCGGCTGTTCTTCACGTCCTATCAGTCAGGGACAAAAACTTTATTTGACACCTACTCTAAGATGTTAACCTCACGTTAATCTGGGCAGGGGCGGAGCTACGGTACACGTAGGATAGACAGGTGGGTTACCTGGATAAATTGTCCGACCACAGCGGGGCCCTCGGTGGGACAGGCTCTGGTCAGAGCGGCAACACATTTAGCGATGGAGCAGTAGGCCTGTTTGTGAGGCAGAGCGGCACTCTGGGAGTAAACCGGACCGGTCAGCATCCTCAGCAGGTCCATGTAACCCAGACCAGCAGTCTCGGTGGCGACCAAAGCCTGAAAACACACAGTTATTCATGTTTAAGGAATAAATCTCAAACAATCAGGGGTTTTATTAACCCAACCTGAAGCGGAAACCAGGCCTTTATTTGAGACAATTTATCAATAATTTCCAAGACGTTTGTTCCAAATTTGATGAAGTTCCTTCAAGGCGGTCCTGAGATATCGAGTTCATGAAGTTGGATGGACGGACGTGCGTGTGTACATACAAGTCAAAAACATTTTCAGGGTTCCCAAATATTCTGAAAATCATTTTCAAGGAATTTCCAGGGATGAACTAGCTGGTATCACAGACCATCATGTCATACATTAACATGCTCCTCTAATTTTAAAGTCTTGCAGTCTGTGGCTATAACGTATCTATGAAACCATCTATTACATGCGTAGAAATTATGACAAATTGATCTCACCTTGTTTTAATTTTGTTATTTTTTAATAGTATTGCCCTTGTAATTTTTTTGTGTTTCTTTTGAAAAGCTTTTTGTGTTCTGTAGGACCGTTGTAGTTATTTTGCAACATTGCCTTCTAGTGGACTGGTGGTGGCAACGCACAGCAACCCGAAGGAGGTTAAGGGCCCTTTTTTCAATTCATTGCAATGGGAGCACCGGGTTTTTACAGCATGGTAAAAACAGCAGCAGCGTGACGAGGCGCTGAGCGTCTTTTTCCGGTCGTCGAGAGTTGAAAAATGTTCAACTTTGGGAAAAACGCAGCGCTCGTCACTCTCACTTTTTCCAATCACAGTGCAGGAGGGGCGAGAATAACGCCACCTCCACGGAAATTATGTATCATAGCATACAGCGTCTCGGGGAAAAAAACGCTGCGCCTCCAAAGCGCACCCTAGCGCTCCCAGCTAGGCGTTTTCAGCTGTTAAAAAACGCTTTGGTGGACACGGGCCCTAGCCCTGTCTGCTAGCATGTCAGCTGCTGTGTGCCGCAATAACTTAAAACACATGTGATGTGAGTCGGGGGGCTGTTCACAACGCTGCCACAACATAATGTTAAAATAATTTTCCAGGACAACACAAGACATTTTACTTTTTCTTTCATTTTCCATGTGTTTTCTATGACTGGAAAATTGGTCACCTGTTTTCCAGGTTTTCCAGGACGCTTGAGAACCCTGATAATGCCTCCTCCCAGCGCTTTAACTATTCTGGTGATCTCTGGTGGCTAACCCCAAATAAAACCCATGTTCCCGTTGTACCTGGTAGAAGTCGAGCATGGCGGCGAGCGCTCCGCCCTGCAGCAGCGGGGATCGAACCAGCGCGATGAGCTGCTGGAGGATGTTCCCTCCGCTCAGCTGACCGAGTGAGGACGGGTGAGTCACCGCCAGCGTGGACAGGAAGCTCAGCGCCATCTGAGACACGTGCATGTCGCTCTCAGAGATGAGAGGAGGTAGCTCGGCGAGCACGGCGTCCACCATGACGGGAGTCACCGCGGAGCTGAAACACATTTAAACGCAGTGTTACTGACAGGAAGGAGGGGGTGCTGACAGCTGTGGCCGACAGGTGTGTGTGAGCGTTACCTGTAGTTTCTGAGCAGGATGTCCAGAGCGGCCAGTGTGCAGAGCTTCAGGGCTCGCTGGTTCTTGCGGAGGAAGGAGGCGAGGATGGGAACGGCGTCGGGGAGCACCGGCCGCAGGTCGATTTTCAACGGAGAGCCGGCGATCAGCGTCAGAGCTGCCACGGAAACAATGAGGACATCAGAGTAACTTCAGAGAAATAGGAAAAACCTGGTGTCTATTTTAAGCCAACATTTTAATTTTGACACATTTTGCCTTCGTGTCGGCACAAATAAGTAAAAACATGAAAGGCCTTTGTCATTACAGTTGAAACATCAAAACAAATCAAACAGTCTGCATCTGCTGAGTCATAAAATAGGACCAAAATCTATTAAAATACTGCCTTTGCTCACTTTCATTCACATACATTTAAAAATTGTTATTGTAGAGATGTGAGATCAGAGACTGTGCTGTTGCAGTTCAGATGTCCAATGTAAACAGGAGTTTTAGCTTCAGGCAAACAAATGTGCAACAAATAGTAGCACGATGGCATGCCAGGTCCGTGGAGAGACACGATTACACACAAACTAGCCCGGTGTGGTGCAACCAAATGAGTTCAACGAGTTTCAACTTGTGTGAAAGATGTATTCTTGTCCCGGGGCTTCATGTATCTACTTAATAAAACGCACAGAGGAAGAGGAAAAATTAGAGAGACCGCAGGGAAATAACAGAAACAACTGGAGTTTCTGTTGACTATCGGACTTCAGTCAGGTGCCGAGTCACCAGTCAATTACCAAAGAGCAGCTGAGATCACGCCAGGAGCTTATCGATTATATTATTAAAAATTTAAACAGTTCATTTCTTGACAATTACACCAAATATTGAGTTGATATGTTTGGCAGGAGGAGGAAAAGTTGGCGTATTGATGAAAGCAAAACAATGGAAAACACATAGCAAATAAATGACGTACAAGAAACAGCAGATCTGTGTGCAGCTTATTTAACTACGTCAACTCAGTCCAACTGAAAAAACTGCTCCAGCAGCAGTTCTTGACAAACCAACTCCTAATATTTGCACAGCGGTGGATGGAAACGAGCATTATTTTGCATTTTATTTGCAGAGTTTCTCAAAATTCAGTTAAAATTGGCGTGACAATTGGGGCAAATGCACTTGAGCCAGATGGTGTTTCGCAAAAAAAAAAACACAAATACAGAGTACAAAACACCGTATCATGGTTACAAGTGTGCAGCTTCCACAGTCGTGAACCTGGAGGGCGTGGCTTACCTTTCACCGTCGTGAGCCTGGTGATCTCGTTCTTGAGGCGTTCTAAGAAGATCAACAGCGTTCCAGGAAGTTCAGCGGGCAGCCGGTCACCTACACAACAAGATGGGAAGACGACAAACCAGCCGGTCAAACCAAGAGGAAGCTGCATCGTAGTTAACGCCACATCACAGTGACTGACGGACGGCGGTTACCTAGGTTACAGATGATCTGTCCCATACAGGAGATGGCTCGTTCTTTGACTTCCTGGTCAATGTCGGCGGCTTTCAGGCGTTTGATTGTACAGGTGAACAGGTCGTTGATGTAGGGGGAGGGGTCAAAGCTGTCGGAGGCCTCCGATTGGCTGTCCAGAGGTCGGATAACCTGGAGGAGAGAGCGAAGGGCAGCTGTAAACTCATCATGTGACATTAGAGGTTGAAGAGCCGCAGGTTTGACTCTCCTACCTTAACGAGCTGCTGGGTGACGAGCAGAGCCTCGGAGGTGATCTTGTAAAAGGGGTCTCCCACGCACGCCACCACGGGCGGGACGAGGGCGGGGACGTGGGCGTGGAAGGCGTGTGCGGGGTGCGTGACCATGATGACGTGGAGACAGGCCAAAGCGTCGATTTTGAGGTTGGAGCTGCTGGACTTATCGTTCAGAGAGAAGATGATACCTGAAAAACAAACAAACCGATGTTACGACATTTTAACAGTCGACAAATATAATTTAAGAGCCTAAAAGAAAAGATGATCGTTTCCTTAAATAAATAACAGCTGCCTGGGTGAAAGTAAAAATCTGTTTACATTGAAATTAATAATTTCCCCGTCAGAGATCCTTATTGACAAGTAGCAACCAAGAGAATTAGAGAAAATAAAAATATTCTATCAAAAGAAAAGCAGGCACTGCAGAAGGATCAGAATCAATCCAGTGAACATCTGACTTAGGTTTTATATGGTGCGTAGCCTACATTTGTTCTGCAGAAACTAAATAGGCTTTAAAACATCATTAATGGACAGTGAAGGTATTTCTGCAGCTGCTGAGGCAGCTCGTCCGCACACACAGCAGACAGCGACAGGTCAAGATAACGTGTTACTCGAGGCTACTCGTGTTTTAATTGCCGTTTCCCCCCAACGATTGTATAGAAAGTTTGTAACGGCTCCGTAAACGCGCTCTGCTAAGCAGATAATACACCGGGAGCGAGCAGCAGGAAATCAGACACAGAAACGGCATAGAGAATCCGGTCAATTTTCAAAATAAAAACATCCTGTGCAGACTTCCGATCATAAACCAACAGAATAAGACGACGACATTTTATTGAAATTCATTCTTTGCATTTAACCCATCCCACAAGGCAGCGGTGGGCAGCCGGTGGGCAGCCGGTGGGCAGCGCCCAGGACCAGCTCCAGATGTTTATCAGAGTCTGGTCACGGGGAGAACACGCAAACTCCGCATAGAAAGGCCGGGACGACCGGGGTTTGAACCCGCAACTTTCTTGCTGTGAGGCCGCAGTGCTATCCACTCTACCCCTGTGTCGCCCTGCAATAGACACAATTTCAACTATTTAACTACCTAGCCTACTTAACCATAATAAAAGTCAGTAAATTCAAGCAGGGAAAACCTCTCTTCCAGCAGGATTTGCAGCTGCACAGAGGGGCAGGTTGTTTGGTTTTACTGTATTTATGTTTTATTTATTTAGGATATTTAAATTTTTTGACACTTCAATTCTAATGTCTGAATATTCTTATGCATAAAAAATAAGTTGCTCTTTGAACGCGCGTACTTGCAATATTCTGCAATTATATTACCGTGATATAAGTGGTCTTAAAATGGTCTTAAAATGACAATAATATCGTTTAACACAATAATTTCTGGGACAATATATTGTCCAACAAACAGAAGTTATTGTGACAGGCCTTATTAAGAATATTGTATACTAAGTAAACAGCAATACTGCTAAAAGGACAACAGTAGAGATATTGAGAGCGAGAGATCCAGATCAAATGTCTGTTAGTTCACAGAAATGAATATAGTAGCAGTAGTAATAGTAGTAGTAGCGGTGGTGTAGTATTACCTGGAATTAGTACTGGGATGTGCTGCGTCAGGGCTCCTGGGAGGACGTTCACCAGCTCAGTCAACATGTTGAAACAACACTGACGGGTTTTTACACTTTTCTCCTTCAGCTGCTTGTGAAGAGCTTTCACTATCATGGGGACCTGCACGGGGCGAGAGACATTAACAGAGAGAGAGAGAGTGTGAGAAAAGACCACCACAGTTACTTCAATTTCAATTTCTGCGGTTGACGGTGGGTTTCCTGTCAGAGAAAACACAGGCGAACCCAATTAAAGCTCCAACAGCGACATCTGCTGAAGAAAAACAAAACTACAATCAGAGAGAAGATAATTAATTATGATTAATCACAGTCTGGGAAATAGACCAACTCATAAAATACTACTTTTCTACACAAATTAGGGCGACAACCGTTGTTTTCTTTATCAATTAATCTGACAATACTTTATTCGATCAATTGTTAGGTTACAATTTTCCCAAATCCAAGAGCAAGGCTTTAAATGTCTCGTTTTGACCGACCTACAGTCCAAATCCCCAAAATATCATGTAATAAACAAAATCTGAAAATATTCACACTTGCTGCAAATAGTGAATATTTGGCATGTTTGCTTAAAAAAAATATTTATGCAACTAATTATCAAAATTGTTGATTCACTTCTTTCGTTTTAGTTCTGACATAAATACACATCCTGTATGCAGCTAAATCACAGTATTTATCTTTAACTAACAGATTAAGTTATCAATTACCTTCTACCTGTAACATATCTGAAAGTACTGAAAAAATGTTCACGTGACATCTTTAAATGTCTTTTTTTTGTCCAAACAACAGTCAAAACCCCAAAAATATCCAATTTGCAACAACACAAAACAAAGAAAAGCAGCAAATCCTCACATCGGAGAAGCCAGATCCTGTTTTAGTTTTTAAAATTACATTAAATTATTAATCGATTATTTATACTACACTATTTAAAAAAAATTAGGAAAAAGGGACAATTACTCAACAAAACAATTTTTACCACACAAAGATGAAAAACAAAACAGTATCCTGAACCCGATGATGCCAATCTGGCTTTCTGATCATTTACTTTTATCAGGCCTGGGCACCTTAACGGCTTATTATCTCGTTAACGCATTTATTAAATAACGCTGACAATTGTTTTATTGCACGTTAACGCATTTTTTAAAAGTTATTATTATTTTGATTCTGAATACACAGTCAAACCATGAGTCACAGGAGGGGCGGGATGCTGATCACCCTGCAAATCACCCAGACAAGCAGTGGAGGGAGGTTTCGGCAGACTAACAGTGTTTGCAAACCACACGTTATTGCACTTTTGTGTATATAGCTGTACATTTAAATTAAAATTGAGCAATACACTACTTTAGAATTCATTATTCAATTTTGCACATAATGTGATTAATCACAAGAAAATGGGATTAAATTTTAATCGTTGCCCAGCACAAATTTTTATACTTACTAAGTATATACTTATAGTATACCTGTTTTCAGTTCCTCACTACAACTGTCACCTCTTTAACTGAAAATAAATGATTTCTTACATTCATCCTCACTATTTGTTTCCACTTAAATTCATATCGACTCTCGTTTTAAAAACAAGCTTTTTTGGATACTTTCACATAATCATTGATTTATTTTGGCCAAATATGTAACTTTAAAACAGCAGGCTACAGTGAGTAGTTTTGTTTACGTATTTTAAGGTTCGATTTTGAAGAATTAAAATTAATTGACTTTCAGACGTTTTGCTCACAGAAATATGCTTTCCAACCATCCATCCATTAATTAATCCTTCCCCGTTTCTTACCTGGCTCTGCAGCATGGTGAGCGGGGTTTCTCCCTGCTCCATGGCGTCTGGATCAGTCAACCAGCTCTGAGCAGGTCTGGTCTGTTTAAGCAGCGACAGGTAGGCGTGGAAAACATCCGCCTTCACGTTCTCCTCCCTCTCCTACAGACAGTTCAACAGGTATGGATTACATATATCAGGTCGACATCAGCCCGATCCACAGACAAGGATTAATCACAATGAACAGTTTCCGCATTAGTCCGATCAATAGTAAGAAATTACTTTAATCAAGAGGTAGCGAGCAAAGTAATCAATCGGCCGGTGCAGACTTGTCATATTATCCGGCTGAAGTTAAGATAAGTAAAGATCTATTTAAATTGCTGCTTTCGAAACTAATTTAAAATATCAGATCTGAGTGATGAGGAGATGAAACCAAAGCAGCAGAGTGAGGAGGTGACGGCGTGACAGGAGAGACTGACGGTACCTTGAAGCGGCAGACGAGCGCGGGCGAGACGGAGCGGTAAAACTCTGGCAGCATCTCGTGGCGCGTTGAAACGACGGCATCCAAACACTTGGCGGCCGCCCGTCGAACCTTCCAGCTCATGTCGTCGTCGTCACTGTACTCATCGTCACTGCCTGGACAAACAAAGACCGGCTGTCAGTATTCACAGTTTTCACAGTCAGCTTCTAACATGGACATGTTTGTCAGTTTAAAAGATAATTTAAGTCAAGAAAGTCACAGTTTGTCGTAAAAGTATAAGACGTGAAAATACGTAATTAGAAAAAACAAACTCAAAAGACGCTTATGTAACGCCATAACTTTTTCTCTCAATAAACTACATAATATATAATAACGTGACTGAAGCTAATGTTGTTACTGAAGCTAACGTGACTGAAGCTAATGTTGTTACTGAAGCTAACGTGACTGAAGCTAACGTTGTTACTGAAGCTAACGTGACTGAAGCTAATGTTGTTACTGAAGCTAACGTGACTGAAGCTAATGTTGTTACTGAAGCTAACGTGACTGAAGCTAATGTTGTTACTGAAGCTAACGTGACTGAAGCTAACGTTGTTACTGAAGCTAACGTGACTGAAGCTAATGTTGTTACTGAAGCTAACGTGACTGAAGCTAATGTTGTTACTGAAGCTAACGTTGTTACTGAAGCTAACGTTGTTACTGAAGCTAACGTTGTTACTGAAGCTAACGTGACTGAAGCTAACGTGACTGAAGCTAACGTTGTTAATGAAGCTAACGTTGTTACTGAAGCTAACGTGACTGAAGCTAACGTTGTTACTGAAGCTAACGTTGTTACTGAAGCTAACGTTGTTACTGAAGCTAACGTGACTGAAGCTAATGTTGTTACTGAAGCTAAGGTCACTGATGAAGCTGATGTTGTTACTGAAGCTAAGGTCACTGATGAAGCTAAGGTCACTGATTGTAACGTGACTGAAGCTAATGTTGTTACTGAAGCTAACGTGACTGAAGCTAAGGTCACTGATGAAGCTAAGGTCACTGATGAAGCTAAGGTCACTGATGGTAACGTGACTGAAGCTAAGGTCACTGATGAAGCTAAGGTCACTGATGGTAACGTGACTGAAGCTAAGGTCACTGATGAAGCAAAGGTCACTGATGGTAACGTGACTGAAGCTAAGGTCACTGATGAAGCTAAGGTCACTGATGGTAACGTGACTGAAGCTAAGGTCACTGATGAAGCTAAGGTCACTGATGGTAACGTGACTGAAGCTAAGGTCACTGATGAAGCAAAGGTCACTGATGGTAACGTGACTGAAGCTAACGTGACTGAAGCTAACGTTGTTACTGAAGCTAACGTTGTTACTGAAGCTAACGTTGTTACTGAAGCTAACGTTGTTACTGAAGCTAACGTGACTGAAGCTAATGTTGTTACTGAAGCTAAGGTCACTGATGAAGCTGATGTTGTTACTGAAGCTAAGGTCACTGATGAAGCTAAGGTCACTGATTGTAACGTGACTGAAGCTAATGTTGTTACTGAAGCTAACGTGACTGAAGCTAAGGTCACTGATGAAGCTAAGGTCACTGATTGTAATGTGACTGAAGCTAAGGTCACTGATGAAGCTAAGGTCACTGATGAAGCTAAGGTCACTGATGGTAACGTGACTGAAGCTAAGGTCACTGATGAAGCTAAGGTCACTGATGGTAACGTGACTGAAGCTAAGGTCACTGATGAAGCAAAGGTCACTGATGGTAACGTGACTGAAGCTAAGGTCACTGATGAAGCTAAGGTCACTGATGGTAACGTGACTGAAGCTAAGGTCACTGATGAAGCTAAGGTCACTGATGGTAACGTGACTGAAGCTAAGGTCACTGATGAAGCAAAGGTCACTGATGGTAACGTGACTGAAGCTAAGTCAATGCCGTATTTGGCAACATAGGCAGTGTTATATCTTGTGAACTGATCACGTCCGTTTGTGAACGTGAACTCATGCAATGCTGTGCTAAACTCAATATATAAAACCAGAATCCACATTATAAAGAAAGGTAGCGAGGAATCTGTGACAGGCAGGACTTAAGTTTCATTTGCACTTTCCAGCCGAGCTTTTTATAGGCACACTGCTGAGTGGTAAACATGGATTATCCATGAAGGAAAACAAATTCTGCCACGGGAGGGACTTGTAAAGTAAGTATGCTTTCAATAGATATGTTAATAGATAACATTTATTAATTTACAAAACGCAAAGTGAGTGAACAGAGGAAAAATCTAAATCAAATCAATGTGGTGTGACCACCGTTTGCGTTCAAAACAGCATCAGTTCTTCTAGGTAGTTTTTGAAGGAACTCTACCCACAATCCTTCTGTGGATTTGGGCAGCTTCAGTTGCTGGATAAAAAAAAAAACAATTAAATGCTGCCACGAACCACAAAAGATCCCACAGTATTTAACATGTTAACAAGTTAATGCTAGTTGGCTACAACTTGTGTCGACTTATATTTCAGTACCTTGGTAGTCTTCATCGTTCTGCTCTGCGTCCATGGCGTTGTCGTCCTCGTCTTCATCGTCGAAGTTGTAGTTGGGGTCGTAGGTCAGGTAGCGCAGGCAGATAGAGATAACCGTGGGAACGTGGGGGTAAACTTCTTTAGGACACCTGTAACAATAACAACATGAAAGTTAAACACAAGCAACTACGACTATCAGAGTATGTTGGCAGTATTACTGCGTGTATTACCTCCTAACAAAGGACTCAAACGCCTGGATGCAGTACTCTCTGAGCTCGTCATCATCAACGTTGCAAAACTTCACTACCAGAGGAATGATCTTCTCCAGATACTCTCCTGAACAGACAGAGAGTAAGGTCATAGTAAGTTAGTAAAAACATTTTTAGTTGATTGTCTGAAAATAAAAGTGAAATCCAGAAGAAACACTTGATGTGAATTTGGTCACTTTTATGTTTTTGGTAGTCAGCGTGTCTCGTCTGTCTCACCGATCCTGTGTCCAGCCTGTCTGCTGATGGCGGCCGTGCACTGGATGTAGGTTCTGGTGGTCGACATGTTGTCGTTCCTTCCCAGCTCGGTCAGAAGATGCTCGATCAGATCGATGAAGACCAGGTTCCCACAGGACATAACCAAGTGGCCCAGAGCCATGATGGTCCTCTGAAACGTCACGGCAGATGTAATGAATACACACTGGCTCTTAAAATAATGTTGTGAAGGATAATAACTTAAAGGTCAGATGTACCTTTCTGACAGCCAGTCTGGGGGAGGTGAGCTGGGGGAGCAGACAGCTGAGGATGGAGGGATGGAAATTCACCAGCAGACCTCCCTGTCTGCAGAGACACAGAAAGATAAGACAGTTTTTATTTCAGAATCAAAATTAACGACAGAACCAGGCTGCTTGTCTAGACGTAGCTACTGAAGCGTTGCTAGTTTCTGGATGCCGAGTAGCAACTCTCAGTGAGAAAGAAGAGTCGATTGTGCACATTCTTCCTCCATCAGCTCTGCTCATTGTATTAGATAGTGGTAATGTGGAGGCAGTGTGCAACTTGGCAATATATCTGCAGAAGAACTGTTCACTGAAAGTCTTTTCCAAGTACTAAAATTTTAACTTTATTAGATGGTTATTATTTTGCAGACCCCGGAAAAGTTGCAATAAACAGTTCACTGATCCGTTTCTCTGCCATTTTTCTGTATTTAAGCAAAAAATAATAATTTTTCAGGAAGGTTTCAAACATTAAAACTGGCAGTAGGCCTGCAACTAACAATTATATTGATTAATCTGATTATCATTTTGTCGATTAATTGATTAGTTGTCTGGTCCATAAAATGGTGAGAAATGTATATTTGTGTTTCCAAAAGCCCAAGATGACGTCCTCAGATGTCCACAACCCAAATATTTTCAATTTTTTATTTCAGATTGATGAAGCTGGAGAGTAGGGCTGGACGATTTCACCTAAAATAAAAATCACGATTAATTGAATATTTTTCCTCGATTACAATTATTTTGTCGTCATAATTCACTGACTAGGTTTGTACTTTAAATAAGCTCAACTATTATCTGGGTTTATTTATTTATTTGATTCACCGATTTTAAAATCGATAATGTAAATTTTAATTGATAAGGTAATATTGACATCCACATTATGGATAAATGGTTCCCCTATATTCAGCGCATTGTCGCTGCTGAATTATGACCACTGCTTTTATTAATGTCAGTGTGGAACTAATGATTTTCACAGCAACACACGCTTTGCTAGCTTCTAAGTAACGTGACAGCTGCTGTTAGAAGAGCAGCAGAGTTAACGTCAGGTCTTTTAAGGAGTGCAGTGTGTGTTCGTAGCGAGTGGGTAAGCAAATGAGAGAGCGCAAGCAGCAGAAAGTAACGGGAAAAGCGAGCAAGTTTGTTGTCAGTCTGGCAGTAAATGTACAGTGTCGGTCACAGCGTTAATAAAATGGATGTCTGTTGTTTCGCCAATTGCTGCAAAGTGAAGGCGGTTAGAAAAAGTGAAGGCCTTTTTTTTCCAAAACAATGAATCATTAATCAAAATAGTTGGCGATTAATTTAATAGTTGACAACTAATCAATTAATCGTTGCAGCTCTACCTGGCAGTCAGGTATATACAGATGTAACAGACAGGTAGCGTACCTGCAGAGCATGTCAGCCATGATGTCGAGCGCCTCCAGCTGGACAGACACGTCTTCCTGTTTGGCGATGGCGCTCGTTAATCGACCCGTTATCTTCTTGCAGACACTGGCAGCTAAAGCAGAGCCTGAGAGACACAGACAGGTACAAGTTTTTATAACATCAGTTTTAATTACCTATGAAGGCAACTAACTGCAAACAAAAGGCCTCATTATCAGTCAAGCTAAGAGAAACAAAGACGCTGTAGTAATACAACTAGTACTGTATTGTAAAAGAAAAAAAAAATGTGTGGAGTAGTAAGATAGTAAGTAATCATTTCAATTTCCCCTGAAACAATTTGCCTAATAAATCACATTGTTCACAAGACACCATGAGGATCTGGGTTAGACCTGAACGATTAATCGTTTTCAAATTGAAACTGCGAGAGTTTAGCCTACACGTTGTTAATTTGTCATTCTGTGTGCTTCAACTACGGATAACAGCTCTCTGTGAGCTAGCTAAGCTCTCCCCGTGCTACATTTCCCACATGGAGCATTTCAGAATAAGAGCGTTCTGCCTGCCTGATTTTGCTGACTTGTTAAGATTTTGTTGATTTGTTCAGTTGTCCTTGATTTTTGTGCCTCTACTATGGTTAAGTAGCTACGTAGTTAAATTGGGAATTTAGAAGGGTGTTTTATTTTGAAAATTGACTGGATTCTCTATGCTGTTCTGTGTCGGACTTCCTGCCTGGTTCATCAGCTCTGTGCAGCTTGACATGGCTTCAGTCAAAAATACACTGGCAGTGAATTCTGAACTTCAGCAAACCCCCCCGTTTATTTTTTAAAATCGCAAATCGAATCGTAATATCTGGCGGATAAATCACAATTACATTTTTCCCCCAAATCGTTCAGCAGTGATCTGGGTTATGCAATAATGAGCACAGAATATCAATCAATACAAATGCAGATAATGAATAAATAATATAAACACATTATGCCCGTAGAACTGATCCTGTGCCTCTGAGCAGGACGCAGTATAAATACAGAACGCAGGTTGTTGTTCTGGTGCAGGTGTTTGGTTAACAGCTACAGAGAGAAAACACTGTTAGAGCCGATTGACAGCTGTGATCAGCTGCCGCCGTCATCAGAAACTGTCACGGAGGGAAACAACTTACGATGCAAAGAGGCAGTCCAGAAAATTATTCTTCCGTCTGTAGTTACAGGACATTTTCTGGACGCGTGAACGAGGACTTGACGTTTGGTTGTTTGAGCTGGACAAAGCGAACGGAATTCAATGTGGACACTGGAGACTCATTAATACCACGTCTTAAGAGACAGATGGGTATTTGAGAGACAGCAGTGGTAGTAGTACCATTAATCATAGTTTGCATAAGTATTCATTGTATTTTTACCACTGGAGGCGGGCGGTAACTCTCCGATCACAGTTTTGAGTCCGATGGAGGAAATGTCTCTGAGCTGTTCTTTGTCCGACAGCATGTTGGTGCACAGAGTGTCCACGATCGTCTCCACCTGGTACTCCTTCACCTTACTGACCAGGGGCCCCAGGCTGACGAAAACAAACGCACCCACAGTTAAAACGTACACAGTGAAGCGGAAACAGAAATTTAAATAAACACTTGGTTAAAAAATACTGCGTGTGTGTTTGTTACCATTTGACAGCCAGGTTCTGAACTTCTCCATTCTTGTCTTCCAACAGTTTAAGAATCATCCTCACCACCTGCCAATCAATACATCAATCAATCAATCAAACCTAAAACTCTTCAGCCTCGAGACAAACTCTCCAGACACAAACATATAAACTGACCTTCCTCTCGCTGTCGTCGTCCAGTTTGATTGAATCTTTCTGCAGCTCCGTCATCAGGTCGTTAGTGGCCATAAACCTGGAGAGAGAGAGAGGAAATAACTCTGCAACAACGCAATCAATCAGAAACTCAAACCTGCAGCGGAGTCAGATTAACACCAGCTTCAATGCAGCTAATGTGGTTTTTAATTAAACTAAATATAAAAGTCACTATAGCAAACTTGATCCATTTCTCGAGACGATTAATGATCAACTTAATTACAAATAATCCCAAATCGTTTCTGAATTGGGATTAATCTGTTATGAGTTTGAGGGAGGCTGTGACGAACGACTAATTGCCAAAGCAGTTAACAATCTGGCTCTCGAAGGCTGTGAGAACATCGTTTGAAGCTGTAACGACTTGAGTATTTCAAGTGTCGTGTCCGCTACAGTCTTTGACTCGAGATGGAAATCTGCTTCTGATGTTGTTCGGACACGTCTGCGTGCGTTTTCCTTCTACACGGGTTGTGAGTTTAATGTGCTGGATTATGGCAAAAATCATAATCAGTATTATTTTGAGATCACGATAATTGAACGTGTCAACATTCCAACGGCCGTCAGGTCCTGGCAGCACCTTTCAGTATGTGCACACAGCTGCTATGTTAACTTCACACTCATATGATGCACCTCGTGAGTCGACCAATGCAAACCATTTCAAGGTACAATCACCACAGCGGGTCCAAACAGCGCCTCTGTCAGACTGGAAATTGACGCGACTCACTTATGTCTCATAGTAACTTCATCCACCGATCGATTATATTCCAACAAAAATGGTCTTGTTATGTGGTCAAAAGGTCCAGACGATCCAATCCAGTTCAAACATTTACTCCAAAACACATTATTCCTGAGGCTAGGTAAGGCTTTATGCTGTGGCCCTACAGTGTTTTCCAGCTAATAAGTCCCAGCTGCAGTCGTCTGCATGAATTTGTTAGCAAGCAGAAAAAAATATATAAGTTTTAGTGTTTAAACTTATATCAATCAATTCCAGTAGCACTTCCAGTGATTCAGACATATACTCCAAATGGTTCAAGAACCACATTCACTTCACTCTGGATCTGCCTTGAAGAGGCGTTTTTCATGAATTTTACAGGAATGGTAAGAGTTTAACAAAATTACTCACTGACTTAGGAAACACTGTGCATTTATTAAGCTTTAAAAATCAAATGCTTTATTGTTTTTATTATGCAACCATTACCCCAAATAGCCCAGTAATCCAACATTATTAACGTTAAACGGCATGTTGGAGCTTAAGAGGACCACAGTAACGCAGCGTCTCCCCAGGTTGACTGCTTCTGGGGGGTGAACGGGCCGCTGAGGGGGGTCGTAATTCAAAATAAAAAAAATCGATTAATTGCTGTTAATTACTTTACAAATTAATTACAAAGCTCAAAAAATGCCATTCAGGCCAGCCCTAATAACTTTATATATTTAATGCTAGCCAGTAATGCATTTAGGTTAGAGCTGCTGTCATTTAGATTAAATGCGTTTCTTTTTCACCACCTTCCCAAAACTCACAGGAGGCGTCTGAAGATACTTCCTGTATATCGGCCTCGATGCCACTTATCTCAATATGGCAGATATTGCCCTGATTAATCAGTCTATCACTTGTTTCTTCTGTTAGAAGATCAGTTGTGGCTGTATGTTGCAGATACGTTTGTCCAAACTGAAAGAAACATTCAGAAAACCTCCTGACAGGATGTTG
Source organism: Micropterus salmoides (assembly GCF_014851395.1). Lineage (NCBI taxonomy): Eukaryota > Metazoa > Chordata > Actinopteri > Centrarchiformes > Centrarchidae > Micropterus > Micropterus salmoides. Next base: position 1,052,446 of record NW_024044681.1, read on the forward strand.
ATTAACCTATTTGCTTTCTCGACGGTTTACACTAAACCCTGATATATGGAAGCAGTGTTTCCCAAAAAATGTCTCCGCAGAGGCATCAGTCAAGCTTCAGACTGTGCTGTGAAAGAAATAAACATCTTCCAGCCACCTGTAGGTCCAGATTTGTCTGTTTTTCTTGCCTTCATTTAGGTGCAAGCAAATTATTCACAGCACCTTTAGCGCTTCTGTCATACACATTGACAGTTATGTAAATTACTGTAAACAGTCTTTATTTGAATCACAGCAAACAAAAAAAAAACAAAAAGGGCCAAAACTTCACTAATGTAAAACAAAACTTTTTAAAAAATCGCTGATATTTAAACTGAAGTGCTTGACAAAGTGAAAATTGGTAGCGTTGCATTTCCTCCTGGTTTTGAAGTTTTACTAGCAGCCAAACAAGCGGCTGTAAAACAGCAGATACTTTCTTTTGAGCGTCACAAAATGATGAATCAGAATTTGATCTAGTAGGTCGATAACATTTGGAAAGTCCAGAAGAGCCGCACAATTATTATTTTACCCCCATAGAAGTTAACGGAGGGCTAAAACGGACGCTAGTTGGCTCAACGGTGAAGGTCAACACAGAGGAACATAAAACCCAACCGCCAGCTAACGTTTTGACACCAACGCACATGTATAAATGAGAGGGTGCGTCCATCTGGGCTAAAAGAAGAGGATCTACAGCTACGTTTACATTTATTAATTTAGCTGACGCTTTTATCCAAAGCGACGTACGTGTTGCTATACATGTCAGAGGTCGCACGCCTCTGGAGCAACGAGGGGTTAAGCGCCTTGCTCAGGGGTCACAGTGGGGAGTTGAACCCGCATCTCTCACACCAAAGGCAGGCATCTTATCCATTGCGCCATCACCACCCCATACAGCTACATTTACGTGATTAGCTTTTATTGAAATGTGTAAACCGAAACATTTAACGCCGCTATTTAAAGTGATTTTATAAATAGAGACAAAGAAAAATGAGGTAATACTTTCTCTTGTATCTGGCGAGCCACACTTACACTGTCCAATTTGTCCACACGCTGACACACGGGCTGTTTTGAATCACTTTTAGGATGATGACATTAACCGCTTTACATGAATACCCTGATCAAATGCTTTGCCTCCAGATGCGAGCCCTTCACTTCCGAGTTATTTCTGCTGAGGCCGTGTCCGATCCAATATTTATATTTTCATAGCCGGCACAGAGCACACATTAAAATTAGAAAAGCAATTTATGTGTGTTTGACAGCCGGATAGCTCTGATTTAAAAGAAAATATGGTGCGAGTTCAGTGACAGAGACACATCACCTAAAAAGAAAGCGTAATTACGTCTCCTGCTGTATCTGCTGATACTCGCTGTTAAAGCCTCAAATCAGGATTGAAATGACTCTTCTTGCTTTTGTTCAACAGGGTCAGCAGCAAATGGAGCGGATACAAGTCTCACAATTTCACGGATTTGTTGTACAGAGAGGGCTGCTGTCAGGAGCGCTGAAACTGATTAGTTGTGCTGCCAACTTTGGCTGTGATCGTCCTCGAGCAGATTATAAAAGAGGGTGGTTCGCTCTGAAGTTTATCTGTTAAACATGAGGGGGACTAAACTGTCTCATCCCACTGTCCTTTGCCTCAACACTCGTTTCTAGCCGTTGGCATTTCACAAGTTAAGACAAACAAGAAACACATTGCCTGGCAAAGCAAAATGGTTTAAATTATTATCCCCATCTGCTGATTAATCTTCTGGGATATAAAACGTAAGCACAAAGGCTTTGTCACAGTCACGAGTCCCTGAAGTCTAACCAAAGTATTTCTTATTTTGTTCAATAAAATATTCAGTTTAATAACACAAGAGAAAAGCAGCATATTCTCACAGCTCAAACCAGAGACCTTTTGCCATTTAAGCTTAATAAATAACTTAAATTCATTAACCGCTTATCAAAATAGCTGCCAATCAATTTCAAATTCGAAAATCTAACAGATTAATCAACTATTAAATTTAAGCTCAATTACAAAACGAATGTTCAAGAAATTGAATTGTGTTTCAGTTTTGTTTGGATTCACTCATTTGTACAGAAAAGGGTAAAACATAAAAAAATCTAAGCTAAAAGTCAATTAAATAATATTGTATAATTGGAAAGTAAGACTCACTTTGCAGCCTTATTTTGTATCTTCTACAAACTCGTGCATGGACACATTATTCACTCCTAATGGAGCTACAAACCAGCCAGCATGTTTTCATGTTGTCAACTAGAGCCAGACCGATATGGGATTTTTAAAACCAGTACAGATTTTGATATTTGAGGATTTTAAAATCCGATATTCTGTACTTCTTTTTTTCAGAAACACACTACATAAACATTATAATCCATACATGGTTCCAGACTAATTTTTTGCATTGGTTGCACTGGTGCTCCGCCACAAAATGTAGGTGCACCCAAATTATTCACTGCACCTTAAAGCTTGATTTACACTCCTGCGTAGGGTCTACGTGCGTAGTTACGTCGTAGGCTCCGTGTCTCCATCATTCTACAATTACACATTAAAGGTGCAGCTGGTGTAGCCTTTTCAAATGTTATCGACCGAATGGATCACATTTTGATGAAATGAGTCATTTTGCTCGGGTTGCGACGCTCAAATATATTGATACGCCGTGTTACAGCCGCTGCTTTGGCCGCTAGTAAAAGTTACTTTAAAGCACGGCACACTTCCTGTCGGCTCGGAGGCATTGCGAGGCTTCCAATCACAGTGCTTCTGGTCCGCGTCGCCTTGGCGCGTTTACGTTTTTGAGGAGGTGCACGTCAGGCTACGGTGTAGGTAACGTCATAGGGTACGGGGATACGCAGAGGCTATGCCGCCGATTCGATGCAGAAGTATAAATTGTACTTTAGCGCCATAAGGCCCCATGTCAACCAAACCTTTTTTTTTTTCTTGCCTGCAATCCCCAAAAACATTTTTCAACTCTTGGCGCCCAAAAAAAAAAAAAAACGCTCGCCTTGTCAAGCTTTTTTCCGGTCGGCGAGAGTTGAAAAATGTTTTTGGGGAAAACGCTGGGCTCGTCACCTTTTACTCAGCTGTCCAATCACAATAGAGGAGGGGCGGGACAAATCCCACAACCTAGCAACGGTTACTATCCTGGAACCGGGCTTCGTCCAACCTCAGCTCTTGGACTAAACGGTGGTACTCGCCGAGATTTTTCCTCGCCCACAAAATCTCATGAACCTGCATACGGCGAGTCCGTCCTCTCTCTCTACCTGCTGCAAGTACTCTAGTAGGTATAACTACATGCAACAAATGTACCATAGCAACCAAAGCAGTCGGAAGAAACGCTGCGCCTAAAAAACGCCCCTTGGCGCTCCCTGCTTGGCGTTTCCAGAAGAGCAGCAGGCGTTTTCAGCTGGCAAAAACACTTTGGCGGACTCGAGCCCTGACCGTATATTCTAGTCATTTCCCAAACACACTGATAGTTACGTACTGTAAATGATTGTTAAAAATAACAGGTAAATGTTTGTCTTTTTTGAATCCCAGCACAAACAAAAAATTCAAAAGTGTGTGCTGCTCTCTGCAACGAATAATTTAAATCTCCAATTACCTCATATCGACCGTTAATATCGGCACGCTGTTTTATCTGTCGGGTTCTATTTTGGACTTGGGGTGTGCCAGAAAATCGATACAGCGATTTATCGTTATAGATTATTTCCATGATACTGTATCGATATTCAAGCTCATCATATCGATACATAAAATCAATAACAAGATAGCGCTTTGACGGTTAGCTCAATGCGAACATATAATGGGATTCTCTATTAACGTGCTAACGGACATTAGCATCGCAATCACAACACTGCTTCTGCACTCCACACAGACTAGCTACAGCAACCCCAAAGGGTCAAATCCCAAAATCCCCAGTGGTCTAAAAGTAGGTGGAGAAAGGGCAGCACAACGCTGTGTCACTGAACAGTTAATATATTGTGATGTACTTAGGTGGAACACATATTTGCAGTAAAGCATTCAGTAAATTCAATGAATTTGCATTTTATTTGCCTTTTATAATGAAATGTTTTTTATAAAAAATGTTCATAGTTTTTCTGTAGTTTTATTTACAGACTGAAAAACATGTACTGCAGAATTGTGCTGTTTTCTAATTTTCAGCAAATAAATAGAGAACTTTTTCACGGGCATTTTGTATTGTATTGTATTGTAGATATCGTGATTAATCACTTTACGATTTTCAAGCGATATATTGATGCAGAAATGCTGTATTGCGATATTATCGTTATCGTGAGCCATGTACCCTGCGATTCGTACCCATATTTTATACCATTTAAAAACAGATGTCATTCCAGTTCCTGTTTATCATTTTCCAAAATCATGGGATGAACAAACGAACTAACAAAGACGCATTAACTGCAACTTGATTATGCCATCAGTTGTTTGATTGATTAATACTTTCCAGGCAGCCACTGATTTCATTTACAAAAATCAACATGCAGACTTGCATCTTGCTGCAGGCAGATTATCCATCATGGTAAGAAGCATTTCTACTTGCATTTTTGTCAAAGTTTCAGTACATTCAGTGGCCAGTTTTTAGCTACACCTACCTAAAACTAATGCAGGCTAAAAAAAAAAAACACATTCACCCCATTTATATCAATAACAGTAGACAAAATACATCCAAGGACATGACAGATGTATGTAATTCGGCGCCTCATGTTCCATGCAGTGATAAAGATAGGCAGCATTTTTATTGATAAATCAGACAAACCTGATTTAGTTTCTAAGTAGCAGAGTACAGAGAAAGAGTAACCCCCAAAACAGGTCTGTCTGTCTTAGTTATGCTCAGCTAAAAGCAGTCAATTCACCAAACAACACGTAAACGCATTCCTTATGTCAAATTAAATTGACTACCAATTAAACTGACTTATCCACAAATATGTAACCAACTTACAGTATGTTTCAGTTGCTATCATGCGTTAGTCAAAACTGAAGTCACATTCTCAAAACTCTTCACACAGAAGAGTATGTGGACAAAATTGAATCATTTTCATTTGCTTTCACACAAAAATGCATTCAGTGACCTTCCTCTCCAAAATACAACTCTTCTCTCAATCATACAAAACAATAAATATCTGCATCACATTTTTCTGCATCCAAAACAGAATGTTGGCAAATGTCCTGCAGTTCTGCAGCCACCAGATTTAGATATGTAGAAAACCTTAGCCGTATATTTACGGTAAAGTTTATGCTGCAATCTCAGCGTCAATGTGGGAAATACGAAGTGCTGCCTAACTTTGTAGAATTTAAGTAGAATCGTTTCATGAATTACAAGTGTTGCTCACTGTGTTGCAACTGTGCATACAACTGAGAAAAACTGTATTCCAGCACTGAAATTTCAGCTTTTTTGTTTTTACATGTTAATTACTATGTGCAATGATTTAGAAAAAAAATAAAGGATATTGAAGCACATCTCTGCATTTCTGATTCATTCTTGTTACATAAACTTTAATCCTGTCAATAATGCGAACACATGTTATTCTATAATGAAATACTTATTTATCTAATCTATCATTCAAAGTTCATAATTTCAGCGTAATGCTCCCAGGTTGTTAGCTTTTTTCCTGATCAGAGTGTTATGGGTGACAATATTTGCTTTGAGAGTGAGAATTGTTGCAGGTGTTTTGGTTGAACAAGCTCATTTTGTGTAAGTGTGTTGGTGGTGTGAGTGAGTTGTGGAGGTGAGATCACCCGTTAAGGCCAAGATGCATGTTAGTTATGCAGACTGTGTGAAGAATGTTTGTTTTTGTGGCTTCAGTTTTGACCAATCCATGTTACAAATTAAAAACTGTAACATGCATGCTGTTTACACTGACTAACGTTACATGACCTGAAGCTCCAGTATGTTTACATGTTGCTGTTACCTGAAATGCTACCACACCCCCCCCTAAAAAAGCATCATGCTAGTTAGCCGACGCGACAATTTACTGTTTGCTTCTCAACACCTGCACAAGTACAAGTACACGCTAACTTCACATCTGAAGTCAACAACGCGGCTTGCAGCGTGAAAAAAAAAATCTTTCACAACCGATAGCTGACATCACGCTAGCTTGCGGCATGACAGAAGTTAGTGCTGGCAACGAGCTAGTTAGCACGCTAGCAGGCGAGTTAACAGCTAAGGGACGGTGTTTACCTGCGACTCAGCTGTCAGTGTAGCTTTCAAACCAGCTATGAGTTTCACCTCGCTGTCAAATCTAACGCTAACGAGCACCAAAATGCTACCAGCAAGCTAACAAACTGGCTAGCGATGTGACGATGATCAGACAGGTGGCAGGATAGCAGTTAGCATGAGGCCTGGCTGAGCTAGCTGTTCCAGCCGAGTGTTTTTAAACATATAAGACAAACGTTTTGAGGAGATACTGTAAGACGGGTAGTGAGTTTGCTTTGCTGAGGTTTTGTTTTACCTGAAATCCTTGTCGCTGGAGGTCATTTTCTCCAGCAGGTTGGAGATGTGGTACGAGGCGCTCGCCATGTCGGTGCTGTTAGCCTCCTGCTAGCAGACTGCGCTCAGTGTGTGTGTTCCGGCTGCTGACTGTCTGTCTGTCTGTCTGTGTGTGTCTCTGTCCGTCCGTCTGTCTGTCCTGGTGGCCTGGTTATAGAGGTAAAGTCTGTGTTTCTGGTTCCTCTGCTGCTGCTGCCTGCTGTCGCCTTTCTCTCTTTCTACACCGACTGTCGCATCCCGGGGCGCGGAGTTTGGGTTTGTTTGAATGGAGCTCCCGTTCTCTCTGCAGAGGGGCGGGGTTAGCGTTGATGGACGCTGCGGGGTCGAAGGTCAGAGTGTGAGAAGGTTTTTTTTTTTCCTCCAGATTTCTAATGTTCTAATTTATTTCATTAAAGCCAGACACCGCAGTCCAAAATGATGATTTTGCTTCAATCTGTCAATTTTCAGATTTCAATTTATTTTGCAACTATTATTTCCACACTTTAATAAAATATGTAAAACACTCATGTGTGATGGAACCTTTTTTCCACCCACATATTTACAGATAAAATACCACATAAAATAAGAACGATGAAAGATGTTTTGAAGAACGAGAATGAAATGAAAATGACTTGATGTACAGGAAACATGTCCTTTTAAGAAAATGGCTGTTAAAGATAAGTTAACACAAAAGAAGATCAACTGTAAGTCTATGTTATATTACTACAATAAAACTAATGGAAATGGAAAATGGATTTCTGTGATATGCAAATCAGCGCATATTTACATTATTTTTACTCATTTAGCTGACACTTTTATCCAAAGCAACTTACAATTGCTATATATATCAGAGGTCGCACAACTCTAAAGTGAAATGAAGTTAAGTGTCTTGCTCAAGCACATGTTCGTGGATGTTGTTGTGGGACTCAAACCAAAGTCTCGCACTTCAAAGGGATGTGTCTTATCCACTTCACCATCACCCACCTGTTTTTCGACTTTACACTTTTAAACAAGTGAAAAACTATGACTATAAATCTTTTATCCCAGTAAATGTAATTTTTAAATATGTTCACCATGCATCAACAGCATCACATGTGATTCAGTGGAACTCAATATAGGTCCAAAAAAGAGACATTTACTAAGTGGTATTAATACCCATAAAGGTATTCAAGTACAAATTATATCATTATTTTAAGTAAAACGTGCAAAATAAGGCAGAAACACCCTTTGGTGCATAACTTTTCAGTCACAGAATGAAATTTACAAGAACTATATTATTAAAATCTGGCTAAAAGTATTTTCTTGGTGCATCTCCACTTCCCTCTCCTATTGTAAAATGTATGACGCTGTACATCAAAATGACAAGAGAGATCAAATTGAATTGTAGACAACACTTTGGGGGTCCGCCACGTGGTGGTTGGGACATGGTACTATAACGTAAATGGCTCAAAATGGCTTCCAAATATCTGGACGTCATGCATTAAAGAGTTTGTAACATAATTTAATGACAAAATAAATGTAACTGTAACGTGTACATGAAAATGCTCATGATCACATTGGGGTTTACATGAATATCTTCTGTAAAAAGCTTGGCTATGTTGAATAATATTCTTTTTGTTGCTTTGCATGTTTTTCATGTGCACAATGTCTTTCTTTGACCTTTCCAGCCTCAGCTGTTCACTAAAGTTTAATGCTGTTCTAATCTTTTTATTGGTTCTTATGTTTGAATTTGCAGCGCCGCCTGTCTGCCAGTTAAACCGCCTCTCAAGCTGTCTTTAAAAAATGGTTAACAGACAAAAACATTCATTAGAAATTTAGAAAAGTAATCAAAAAGTAATTAAATGTAATAAGTTACATTGATAAAGTAATTGAAATAGTTACACTACTATTATAAATAGGTTAACTTGTAATCAGTAACCTATTACATTTCCAAAGAAACCTTCTCAACGCTATTTATTTTATTAAATGCATTTGTCAGGGAACGAAAAAACATTAATCTTTTCACAAGGAGGAGAGATGCTTTCTACTACAAATACTACAAAATAGTTCAAAATACAATACATAAAAATTGCACTAGATGGTGAATCACATTTTAATCATATCTCAAGTGCTATGCAGTGTAACACTCTTGGCTCTCAACCCCCCCAGAGATCTTATTAATCAAATTAATCTGCATTCATTTTAATGATGCGTCATAGTTTTAGTCATTCGTTTATGCAAGAATAACAAAAATCCACTTGTTCTAGCTTCTCAGATTTCAATTTTTGCAACTCTTTTTAATTGTTGTTGTTAATAAACTGAATATCTTTGGGTTTTGGACTGTCGGTCGATACCAAACAAAGATTTTGCGTATGTTAACTTGCATTTTATTGGCCAACACACACCCAATAACCATCACCTTCTCCATGTGTGTAGTCACAGAAACAAACGTGAGAGTAAAAGTGGAGCTGTTTTATGCATATACATATACACATACATATACATACATAAAACGTACTTTCAGTTTACAGTATTATGCTCCACTTGCAATACTGTATACTGGACAGTTCTGTTTTCACATACAGTACTACAAAACTGTAATGAGAGTAGATTTCTTACCCCTTTTGTGTGTTTGGTAAATGTAAAAACAGGACATCTGGGTGGGCTATCAGCGGAAACTGCAATCAGCTGTGTTTGGAATGAGTATAATTTCATGTTATTATAGATATTCTGCTTAAATTCTCTGCACAATTCTGCGTCTGTTTAATGTAGAAAATGCTCTAAATTTGCCATCATTCTGTGTTGAGTGTTTCTAACACTGTGTTAGTGTTTGAAAAATGTGCTGCCAACATGTCATCTTTTGCAGGTGGTGGAGTTAGGAAGAGAAAACATGCATTTTGTATGAAAGCAATGAAAACAGATTCACAGCTTGGTCCACATAGACGTCTGTTTCGCCGACTGTGTGAAGAGTTTTAACGCTTATAATAAAAAAAAACTGTAATCCTTCCCTGGCGTACTCAGGTTTATCTCCCTTTCCCATACAATGAGTAACAAAGACTGTATGTGTACATCAAAATTGTAGTTTCCACCACTGCATTTGGTCATGTAGTATATAAAGCAGTACATGTGTGCATATATTTCTGTCCCTTTATTGCTCCACCAGAAACCTGAGCTCCTCCTGAAGTCCAAAGCGTTCTCACTGTTTTCACAAAAAAAGACAGAACTCCCTTCCTCCTTCTATCCGATTAGCTCCGTGCGTTGCGTAATGACTTTAGGAAACAACTATAAAGGCTTTTAAACTGTGTCTGACCTCTTGATTTTGTGCACAGATAGAGGGCGAGCCTGTGGGCGCTTGCATCTTTGGATTGAACTGTTTAAAAGTGCTGTTGAGATAAAGCCGACTTGATTTTTATCGTCTCCTCCTGATGTGAATCACTGCCTGCATCACCTGCAGCAGGTGCCTCTATTCAAATAAAGCCTCAGTGAGAGTGACTTCCTGTTTACTGGATGAATTAGAGTGAGAGAGACAAAAAGGGAATCAAGTACAACTGTGCAGAGAGCTACATCGCTCATGTTTGTGTCTTTAGAGCTATAGTGAGTTCATTACCCTCTGCTTAATAATGAATCACCCACACACACACACACACACAAGGGCTTGTGGCACTGTCTTCGTGGGGACCCGTCACCGACATAATGCATTCCCTAGCCCTTTCCCCTAATCTTAACCATCACAGCTACACGCCTAACCTTTAGCCTAACTCCTAAAACCAAGTATTCTTCATAAAGCCCTTTAAACTTGTGGGGTCCAGCATTTTGGTCCTCACAAAGCTGTCGGACCCCACAAGTATATTAAAACAAGCCCCCCCCCCCACACACACACACACACATACATTAAAGGGACATTAAAACACACGCAGTAATTTCAAACATGCAGGGGAGATTCAGGTTATTCAGAATGGTGTTGTTGTTTATTCAAGCTGGTTGAATGCATTCAATGTGTGTATGTGTGTGCGCATGCGTGTGCATGTTTGCGTGTGTGTGTGTGTGTGTGTGTGTGTGTGTGTGCGCATGCGTGTGCTCGTTTGCATGTGTGTGTGTGTGTGTGTGTGAGATGAGTCACAGATCAGTTGAGTGTTTACAAACCCCCAGGCGCTCTCTCTCTCTCTGTTGACACATAATGCAGCCACTGACATATGCATGCTGTGATTCGTCAGTGTGTGTGTGTGTGTGTGTGTGTGCGCGTGTGTGTGTTAATGCATTGACAGCGTTTGACAGTAATCTATGAAATGAGGCTCCAGCTGCATTGCAACACTCGCAGTCTTCTTCAGACGTCTCTCAGGAAGCGATCGTGATTATGATTGAGACGACGATGGAGATGAAACATGATGGAGGTGTCATGAATAAAGATGTATTTCACCCTATTCTGACATGACAATGGCGGTGATGATGACACCCGTGATGGGTGGGAGGATGAAAAATAATGCAGTCATGAAGAGGAAGAAGATTATGTTGCTAATGACAGTTATGATGATGAAGATGTTGGCGGTAATGATGGCAACAGCCATGATGGTGACATGATGACAGGTGTTATACTGAACTTATGATGCTACATGATTATATTACATATCTGCAAATATTCTATCAAAACTGCAAACAGTAGCCCAAATATAGAAACTGCAGTAACTGGCCGAAAATTAACGGACACCCCTGCCCACTTTAGTTTACTTTATGACCATTTCGAGGGACCCAACCCCTAGATTGGGCACCACTGGACTAAACTACCAAACTGTAAAGTACTACAAAACAGTAAAATGCTGTATATATTTATATTTAAAACATTCATTCAAATTTTACTGCAAGATGAGTACCTTAAGTGCATTTGGAGGGTAATACTTGTGTACTTTTACTACTTAGGATTTTGAATGCAGGACCTTACATATTAGGAAGTATTTTTGAGTATCTTTTATATATTTTCTATTTCTGTTGTCTATTCCTGCACAAATTGTTCAGTTCTTTCATTTGAAAAACAGATTTTCTTTTTTTTTTTATGTTTATGTTTCTTGTCTTTGCAGTTTTTGTTGTGTTTTTTTATTTTTTTTACCTTTTTTTATTTATTTTCTCTCTGTTTATTGTTATGTTCCAATATTCCAAGGCAAATTCCTTGTATGTGAAAATGTACTTGGCAATAAACCTGACTCTGGGTTTTACATTAATGTATTGCTCATTTTTCGTGCTGGAGGAAGTGCTCAGAGCCTTTACTTACATAAAAGTGCAAATACCACACAGAAAAATACTCTACTATCAGCAAAAGCTCTACTTCAATATATGTAAGTATAATCAGTAAAATGTCCCTGTTGTACTATTAAATATTCTCTCATCAGATAATTATTCCTCGTGCATTAATGTAAAGCAGGATTTTACTGCTGTAGTTGTTGAGCGGGAGCTCATTTTGCACCTAATGATTATATTCATTCTAGATCTCGTTTGCTCAGAGCATCTTTGTTAACATCATTTTCTGCTTAATCTCTGACAGTAACAAAAACTTATTTGTTTTTCGTTTTAAATGTTTTTTAGCCACACGAGCAGACGGTAATGTTGGTCTGTTGGCCGCCCCACCATTTTGGTCCTGAATGAAATATCTCGACAGCTGTTGGACACATTGCTATTAAATGTTGTTGTTGTTTGTACAGTTTCCTAATGACTTTGCTGGTCCTCGCAGCATTATCCTGTCAACATTTAACTTTTTCCAATACTTTTGGTTTATGACCAGATATCTGCAAAAACTAATCACATTCCCGTCAGCCTCAGCTGTACGCTGTGTTTATTTCTAATTAGCAAATGCTACCATGCTAACTTTACTTAAGTATATAACTTTATGTTCATGTCTCCTAGACTGTAAGTCTCTGTGACGTCACCCACAGGTTTCTAAAGAGCTGTTGTGAAGTTCAGTGTGGGCGGCTCCCAGCAGCTCTGACCGTCTGACTCTGGCTGATACAGAATTGGGCGAAGAGGCCACCTGAGAGGGGACCCACCTGTCACTCAAAACAGCCACATCCTTAATTACGCAAAACTTTAAGCCTCAACAAAATTTAAACGGGAAAGTTATTTAACAGTACAGTAGTGAACGTGGAAATCAGCTATAGAGACCACAACTGATTTTTGTACCAGGCTGTAAACCTGTTTATTTCTGCTGTAAAATTGGGCATTTTAACATGGGGGCCTGTGGTGACTGACCTTGTGTGGCCTTGAACGGCGGTTTTTGGCACTTCCACGTTGGCTTCATTTTGCAGCTTGGTTGGTCGATTCTGTACACACATGCTCTTCCTGAGCTTTCTTCCATTTTATTTGTCTGTCATCAGACTCTAGGCTCCAATGATAGAGGGTATCGTAGATGTATGCTTTTCAGATTTGCCCCTTGAGGTGAATTTCGGATTTGTGATATTGAGCCATATATATAAACCTCATTTGACTGACATGATGTTACTAGGATGTTAGGATACTAACATTATCCTGCCAAACATCAGCATATTAGCATTCTCACTTTGAGCACGGTCACATGCTGATGTTAGTTTTTGGCTCGAAGCTCTGCTGTGCCAGAGCTGCTAGCATGGCTTTGAGACTTGTTTCTCACTGGTAATTTATTCTCTGATCCTTTATCTGTCAATATGCAGTAAGGCGCTCTACCAATTAAGCTGAACCTTTAAAACTATTGATTTTCATTTAAAATGTTCCCACTAAAGTTCATTTAAATATATAACACAATATCATGTCTGTATCAGCTTGTTTCAACACTTTATTGAAGAGGCTACATGATTTTCAGACTCATTGTAATCTTAAAACTGAACGTGCAATGAAAAAAAATGGGGATTTGAACATCTACATTTCCATGAAAACTGGGCAATCTGCAGATGAAGGTCATGTGATGTGATCGAAATGCCCTGAACAGCTATTAATTTAACCTTATGGTGAGATTTGTCAACTTCTGTTTACAAGGTCAAAAAAAAAACCTTTAAGCAAATGTTTATTTTGTTTTGTCTCCAAAATTCAGTCTGAAATATTTGGTGTATTTTGGAAACGCTGGGACCTTGACTACAATTTAAAATAATAAAAGGTGGCTTTCAACAAATGTTCACTCACACGTCATGCATTTGTAAAGATTCACAAGTGAGTACATAAAAAAAAGGTTATGAGACAACTTAATAGACAGCCCATCCTCACCAGAAACAGCTGTATGGGTTGATTATTAAATAGTTTATTATGGAATATTTACTTTTTTATAACAGACAGATATGTGACTTAGGGACATTTGATTATCAATCAATTTTGTCATTTATGTATGAGGACGTCTTGCAATAACAACGATTATCTATGAATTTTGTCTAAATGTTTTCAGGGATTCATCTGTTTGTCTCTCTCTCTCCATATTGAGGTCAGTCTCTGCTTTTTGTCTTGTAGCCTGCAGAGACTCATTCTTCCACTTCACTGCTTCTTTTCCTCCACCCTTCTCTCCAACAGCTCCACTGGGGATAAAAGATGGCTGCTCGTCATGCTGACGGCTGTCAGTTGAACACTGTTGTTGTCAGACAATTAATCTGGTGTTTCAGAACCAGTGGTTTGGATCCAGAGTCCATTTTGTTGGTCCAGTAAACTAACAGTCGTAAAAACACATTTAAAGCATAAACTTTATCTTAGAGGAAAAAATAAAAATCTCTTTGTTTTGCCGTTGATAATAATATTTAATAGTACTTTTTCTTTTCTTTTCTTTGCTCGTATCTTCTTGTGTCTGCTTTCTTTACCTTAATCGACAGTTTGCTAGGCTACGTTACTTTTCTGTGCAGATAACAGTGATAATAATTGAAGATTTGCCACTCAAAAGTCACTGCATTTTGTTAAACAATACCCCAGTTTTTTCAAACAGAAATAAACAAAAGCAGCTTCTTTTTTTCTAGCCAGCAACCATTGATTTTAACTTAAAATGACCAGTTAGTTAAGCTAACGCCTTTTCCTGGAAATGGTTTGAAAATGCAGCCTCTGGCTGACTTTTAATGTTTTTCAACAAACTCCTTTTTAAGGCCATAATCTTGGAAATGAGATCCGAAATAAGCACTTGGTCGTTTACATATCTCGCTAATAGACTGAGGCTAAAGCTAACAGGTATAAGGCAAAAAAGCTGCATTTTTGTGCAGCTCAACAGTTACTTAGCTAATTTAATAAGCTAACGTTACCCCCATGAGTTTGTTGAAAACACTGTCCCTGTCTGGCTTGTTAAAGTTTCCAGTCTGTTATTAGCTAACTTCTATTAGCTTCATTCTGACATAACCCAGACATAACACAAATCTTATGTGTCAAGCTGGTTTCAACGCGAATGTAACGCTATCTCCAACACGTCCTCATACCTAAACAACAAAATAGGTCGATTGTCAAAAGTCCTGCAATGAAATATGAGCTTCTGCAAGTACCAGACCTTTAGTAAGTTCAGTCACATGAAACACGTGGTAAACGTTGTGAAACGGTGCTAACCCTACAAAACTTAATACTGGCTTACGCTAGTTAGCCAGACATGCTAACTTTTGCAGCTTCTGTTAGAGTAGAGATACAGAGTTTAATGTATTCAGTAAACATTTGCCCTTATATTTCTGCTTTTGGAAAGGCTAAATAAAGACACCAACCTCCTAATATTAGCGGTTGCTAAGCTATGATTAGACGTTCAGGGGCAGGCGTTTTTGGTTCCCTTTCTTTTTCTGTAAGTTGTTTTTAAAAGAAAAATTTAATTTGTTGATTACAGCAGAACTAGCAGCAAAAATGTATAAAAGTTCCAGTAAATGTTCCTGTTACCAGTTGTTACCATTGCTGTTTTATATACTTATTCTCTATGTCAGTGTGGCTTCACCTCCACTGTTTGGTTCTCCACTTAGACTTGAAAAATTAAAGGCTGAAATTGGGCAGAATTCCCCTTTAATTCACAGCCGGGTGGAGTTGTGGGGTGAATTCCTCAGAGGCGAGTCCAGACAGGAAGGACACTTCAAATACCTGCATGTGTGTGTGTGGTTTCCAGGTTAATAAGTCTGGAGGTTCATTACTGTAACACAGCACACTACAGACTGTTAATTGTTAGAATTTGAAATGTGTCTTTACTATATATTTTGAATATTTTTCATTTGTGTCTCTTTATATTTTAGTAACCATTATTGAAAACAACTTTTTGCCACCTCTCAAAGGTTTCTCAACCTCTGGATCATGATTCTATGTTTACAGGAGATTCCTATGACAAATGTATTATGTTTAATATATAATTTGACAAAAATAATTCAGTCAGTTGAAATAATCTTCTGAAACTGTGGCGACTTGACAAAAAGTATTTTCTGACATGTATTTGACTGTTTACACACGGTCTGATAGGATCACCTGAACTGTTATTAACACTGACAAGAAGAAATACAAATTGCTCATTTAAAGAGGGTTCATAAATATCTATTTTATGTAAATACCATTAAACACCATCCATTGGCATCTTCCTGGTTAATTAGTTAGCTTTGGTATTCACAACAAGACGCCAGTCCTCCCCTTCTTTTGAATGTGTAGCGCGTTCTAGCCACAGCTGTGAGTAACGCAGCAGGCGCGAGAAATAACCCGTCAGCGACCTGCTGTGAAAAGTAAAAAATGAAGACTGACTGCCGCCTTGATGACCTTTCCAGAGATGTACAACCCTGCCATGAGGAAATATAAAGAAGTTAATCGCTGTGCAGTTGCTTGGCGTTGGGACTCCTGGTTAGTACATCTATCAAATTAGCATTGCAATAGTGACACTGCCACAAAACTCATTGCTAATTGCTGCAACGCCAGTTGGGATGAATGTTAACTATAGACTGTATAAAAGAAGTGGATGTAGCCACAGTGATGTCACCCGTTGGTTTGTGGAGTGTCGTTTTGAAGCCTTGAGTTTGGCATTTTGGCTGTCGCCATCTTGGTTTTCTTTGAGCCAAAAGTGACCAATTTTGGATAAGAGGGTGGAGCTATCTTGGTTAACAAGGTGCGTCTGTAATTTACGTTAACTGTGATATTAATTGCTAATTTTGGCTTAAAACTAAGTGTATTAATGTCTGGTTAAATGTACACAGAGCAGCGGATACGAGTCGCCTCTATCCTTTGCCAGCGGCACACGACGTGACCTTATGTGGACGAGACGGTGGAGCTAACGGCCGTGTGTGGAGCTAGCTAGCTTGCTTAGCTAGGTGCATCTTTAATTCACGTTAACTGTCATTTTAACAGGGCTGATAACTTTGTCTAGTGAACAAAAGGCTTAAAATTAAATGTACTCAGCATGAGTCACTCTAGCCTGATTGACAATTGTCAATCATAGATAATCCCGCCCTGAAGCATACTCTGCTTTATGGTCTTTTTTCCTCTAAATGGGACCATAATTTACTAAATGGGCGTCATGTTGTGTTTAAGAAGACATGAAACTAGAGATTGAGACCATAAACTCATCAGGAAAGTGTTTCCTGAGGTAATAAATCAGCTGAAAAGTAGCAACATTTTACATTTATTTCTAACGGAGCCGGACTTCTTTTTGCAACCAGAAGAGTCGCCCCCTGCTGGCCGTTCGATAGAATGCGGGTTTGAGGGACTTCCGCGTTCGCATCAGTTTGCTAACCGGAAGCTTCCCGTTTGACTGCGACCGCTTATTATTGTTATCATGACGAAAAAGGTCACCTGACTTCCCTCTTTCCTGCACATCCAAAACTCTTGAAAAGCACTATATGTTACAGCATTAAAGAAAAGCTTAAAATGCACTACGCCGATGTTATGAAGGCCTTATTACCCATATATTATTTTAGAGCGCCTATAGTTTGTGCTGGATCTCTCTGTCTCTGTGTCATTGTTTGAACAGGTTGATTCATCCACAAATCTTCGGCTTGTATCAGCTGCCAAGAAGCTGGGGGAGTTATATTGGTCCCAGAGGATTTCTCTCTTTACTGTTGCCATCTCTTTACCAGACTCCTTCTTTCTCGCTATGACTGAATAAAAGCGGGAGGCGCGTGCTCACTGCGAGCGCGTGCTGTGCTTGCCAGGCAAATCCGTTAAATGGCTAACGAAATTTATGACATATGACAACAATTTTGGACCAGCTTAAGCACAACGTGTCGAGAACCGAAGCCGCAGATTTGGTAGATTCGTGAAGCTCGCGGGGGTTCGGGTTCTCAAACGGTTACCCGTTTGCCTCGCGGGCTCCTTCACGGTCATCACGTCACCTTCTGTGTAACTCTCTCTCTCTCTCTCTCTCTCTGCCCACTACTACTGCGCCTCGCTCTCCCACTCCTCCAGAGACCACAACGAGGCTCCAGTTACAGGAAGGGGAGGGGGTAGAGAGACATAGACAAAGAGAAGGAAAGGAGCGAGAGAGAGAGAGGGGTTCGCGTGCCTGAGAGAGAGAGCGGTAGAGTGAGGTAGGCTCACAGCGCAGGGGGAGGTGGATCCCTGTAGTGTAACAGCTCAAGCTAAAGCTAACTAGCTATGTTGCTGTCGCTGCCGCTGCTGCTCCTCCCGCTGCTGGTGGTGTGTGTCTGCTAGCGGGCCGCCCTGGACTCCCTATCCGCCCTGAGGTGCATCATGCCCGGCTGGAAGAAAAACATCCCGGCCTGTCTCCAACCGGACCAGGAGGGAGGTAAGCCCGGACCAGATCGATCCGATCAGGTTCACACCGACCGGCGAGTGTATGTGTGTGTGTGTGTGTTTTAGTACATACCTGTGTATGTGTGTGTGTGTGCGTGCGCGATCATGTTTATGTGTGTGAGCGCGTGTACTAATTATCGCCGGTGCGATCTCAGTGCAGCAGCGTGGGTTTGGCGCCGCCGGTGGAGCTCGCGCTGACGGTGACTCTCTTGAAATTAGTGAAAGTTGGTAACTGATACCGTGTGAATGCGCGCGTGCGTGTGTGTGTTTGTGTGTGTGTGTACGGTGTCTCGCGTTAATCCGACGCAACGGGTGAGGTTACAGTGACGTTTCGGTGGTTCTCTATTACACAGGCTAACTCGTGTTAACCGCGACCACCGGTTACCGAGCAGCAGCGGGGTGAAGTTAGCGGGGCTGCTAACAAGCTAACCAACGGTTACAACGGTTGGTGCTGGTCAACCGAGGGTCTGCCCGCGTGTGTGTGTGTGTAACGTGCACCTTCACCGGGGCTGCGGGTGGTGTTTACCGGTGTTACAGTAAAATGTGTGACCCTCCAGTTTCTGTGACGCTGGAGGGTCAGAGTGAGAGTTAAACCACGGACTGACTACATGTGGACAGGTGAGGTGTTAATGCTCCACATACAGACCTGTGCTTCTGCTGGCCACCGGCTCCTGCGCTCACAACCGGTAAAATCTGTGACTCTAACATTTCCTGGCAGCACCTCTCACTGTTTTCACAACACCCCTCCATTGATTTAACACAGTACTGTATGGTGTGGCATATAAGTATGTTATGATATTCTGTGTGGTGGACTATTTTGTGGTACCTTGTTCTGCAATATTGTGGTGTAGTGTTTTTGGTGTAGTATGATCTAGTACAGTATGTAGAGTAAACACACCTAATTCGTGGCTTTGATCGTGAAATCACAGTTTCATCAACACAATGTTTTTATGAAAGATAAACCAAAGAAAACATGTATTTCAGACATTTGTGAAATCCTTGAAATAAAAGTTACTAAAATAACTAGGGCTGCACAATTAATCAAAATCGCAATATGACCAGAAGCAAAATTTAAATATCGCAGAAGCTTTTTTTTTAATGAAGGTAAAATGTGAAAACAAAAAGTGTGAACCTGTCTGAAAATTGAAGCCAACGCCAAAGAGCCTTAAACCTGCGTCCTCTCTAGCAGCCAGCAGGGGGCGACTTAAACCTGCGTCCTCTCCAGCAGCCAGCAGGGGGCGACTTAAACCTGCGTCCTCTCTAGCAGCCAGCAGGGGGCGACTTAAACCTGCGTCCTCTCCAGCAGCCAGCAGGGGGCGACTTAAACCTGCGTCCTCTCCAGCAGCCAGCAGGGGGCGACTTAAACCTGCGTCCTCTCCAGCAGCCAGCAGGGGGCGACTTAAACCTGCGTCCTCTCCAGCAGCCAGCAGGGGGCGACTTAAACCTGCGTTCTCTCCAGCAGCCAGCAGGGGGCGACTCCACCGGCTGCAGAAAGAAGTGTGATTGTATAGAAGTCTATGAGAAAATGTTTCTACTTGTCAGCTGATTTATTCCCTCAGTAAACACTTTCCTGATGAGTTTATGGTCTCAGTCGCTAGTTTCAAGTCTTCTTCAACACAGCATGATGTTCATTTAGTAAATTATGGTCCCATTTAGAGGAACAGAGACCAGGAAGCAGGGGAGGCTTTAGGGCGGGGCTACAAGCTGATTGACAAGTCACTACCATGTCTGACTTTCCAATCAGGATAGAGGCGACTCGTATCCGCTGCTCTGTGTACATTTAACCAGCGCTGCTGAAAAAGCTTATTAGTAGTTGGCTGTTCATTTTTCTGCTAAATTTTGTTTAAAGCCTGTTTGTCACTAGTCAAAATTAGCATCCCGATTAATATCACAGTAAACCTAAAGGCAGAGGCAGAATCCAAACGCACGGGTCTTAACAAATCCACGGGTCTTGGACGTTTGGTAACGGTTCAGCCCAGTGTGCCACAAAGAAGATTTTAAACATGATTTTCAAGACACAGTGTTCACATATTGTATTTCCTTTCTTAACTTGCACAAAAATGTGTATCTATAATATGGTAATAAGAGAGAGTAAGATGCAGATAAATGTACTGATAATCTCTCTTCACTCACTTAAACTGCACGAGGGGTTGTTATTCTCCTTTTTCACCTTCAACAAACCATTTTTAGTTCACACTAAAACCTGTGCATGACTGCCACTGAGGACACATTCTCCACTTTAAAGGCAGCCATTTAAAACTCTTACATATTTATAGGTTATTTCCGTTAAACGGATAAATAAAATAACAACAGCAACATTTCCAGTGACTTTTTACTTTCCAGTAACAAATGCTTCCTCAGCCGTGGCGGCTTGTAGTTACAGTCTAAAGTTCAGAGAGTTGAGAGCTTAATAATGTTGAGAATTAACCTTTAACTGCACACAGGACGCTGAACATGCAAGGACTCCTAGTGTTAAAATAGTTATATATATTTAAAGCAGCCTGGCAGATCAACAAGGTAATAAATCCTTGAATACTGAATGTGCAAATTCATCTCAAAGGTCTAAAAGTAGACCATTTGTTTTAATATTGGTGGACCAAAACCCAAATGGAGGGTAGGTGTTAAAGGATTAATAACCCCGCTAGGGATGAGTTATTGAATTCAGCCGGATTCTCTAATGTCCAGCTTATTTGAGTGAGAGAGTGTCTTTTTTCTTGTTAATGTTACTGCATGATTAAAGATGATGAGTAGCAGGGATGCTGGACGGCAGGGACACAGACAGAGAGTAACAGCAGCAAAGTGTTTTGATAAAATTAATTACAACTTGCATGTTTAATGCTTTTGTTAGCCTGATAGCCGCATTAGCTCCTGCAGCACAGCACACCTGCGTTTAAACACAGCATGAGTATATACTGCTAATTTTAAGCTTAGTGTTATTATGTTAACATGCTAAATATTATAATTTAAGTGTCAAGGTTTAGTAGCATTCATGTAATGTATGCACCGAATGTCATTGCAATGAATGTCTGGACCAAGGCGTTGACTCTCAGTCCAACAAATGATTATTTTAATGATCTGTTTATGTTTTTAGTTAACTTATTAACCATTCGCTCTATAAAAAATTGTGTAAAATGCAATTCAAATTCATACATTTGAGAAGATGAAACCAGCAAACGTTTGGCATTTTTGCTCGATTAAACCACTACAACATCTTAACATGACCCTACAGCATGGTTTAGTCTACCCACTATAGTCCAGTATAAGTGGGCGGATGTTACATGTCTTCTAATCGGACCAGCTTCAGTCCCAGAGGCTGTTGTAAAAACATACAACGGTGTTGATTTAATGTGGTGTTGTGAACCTGTCTGTAGTGCTCATGCAGAGATAGTAATTTGATCCTCAGGTGTACAGCTTCCAGCGAAACTGTGGTCAGAGCGGGATCCTGGAGAAATAACAATATATTAAAATGTTAAAGAGAATGTAAAACACGGAAAAACAGCAGTACAAGAAAGAAAACATCAGACAAGCACAGGCAGGGGGAGTAAAAATAGACAACAGGTAAATAATAGATTGACAAACCATAAGAGACACAGTGTACTAGTGTATAGTACTGTAGTAACATGTATTAGTATATTTGTACAGCCAAATATCATGCAGCGGGTCTCGATGGGCTCCAGCTAATTATCTCTTGTATCCCCACAAAGCGATAGAAATACCGCTCTTGTTAAAGACACCAGACTACTTGGATTAAATAGTTATTTTACATCTCTGGTCTACCGCTGCCTTGAGCGGTTAGTTTTTGTTGTTGTGTGACTTTGATGCTTTTAACCCTTTAAAACACAAAAGTCACACAATAACACGAACAAACTAATTGACCGAGGCGGCACCTAGACCGCCACTTCCTGTGTTCTGTCTGCTAAAATTGATGTTTTTATCAATGAAAAGAGTCTGGTGGCTGTGATGAGAGCGATGAAGCGACTGTTTCTGGTTAAACAAAAAGGATCTCACTCTTCTTCCTTTCTATAATGTTGTCAGACACTTAATAACAATCAGAGCCTGTCAGTCAAAAACAAGTGCTTTAGTGGACGGACTTTGACGGGGCACAATTGCCTACAAGGATTACGTAGCAGCCCTGTTTCACTTCAATACTGGACTAATTTCAAACAATCCCCATTTTCACATAGACAGTAAAACATCGGAAAAGGTACGCTTAAATAAGTCTTATTTTACCACAAGTCTGGCTCTCAGTAGCTTTTTTTATGTGTCCCAAACTGTGTTTCTGTGTAGATTTAGAAAATAAATGTAGTGTAGGTCCATTTCCTGCGATGGACAGATATCTCACACGCTCCGCTCCACCCAAACTCTCTGTCGCTTGCCCAAATTAAGATTTTCTGGCTCCAGTAACAGACAGAGAACGAGCTGATCCCAAACTCCAGGCTTCCAAACGTTCCTTTTAGGAACCTGTTGAGGACGACGCAGACGCCACAGGCAGTGATTTTACAGCACGCTGATGACGACTGCATCAGTTCATGACCCTGATTTCTTACCTGACAAGTCCAGAAGGGACCAGCACCTGTCTGCCTTCAGGCCACAGTGAAACCCTGAGCTGTGGCCAAGACCTCTGCTGTCTGCTGCTCGACAGGAGCGTCTTCCCACAGACGTCCCCGCAAACGTGCCAGTCTGCAGCCTGTTTCATGGATAGTCCATCAGTTTCTTTGTAAATCAGGCCATAAAGCTTTTATTTTCCTGCACCTTCAGTTCGGGAATGTTTTGAATTTTCGCTTAAAAATTTACTTAAAGATATTTTGTGTGCACACCCATGTAGAGCCGGCCCGACACAATTAGTGGATCGATTAAAATCTTGGAATCATTTGTCATTTTTTCAAACAAAAATAGTAAAAGCCCAAAAACCAAATATTCTGTTTCCTCTCTTTCACATTTTTTATCACAGTAAACTGAATCTCTTTGCATCTTGGACAAACACAAAAAACAAGACTTTTGAAGACACCACCTTGGACTCTGGGAAGCTTTTTCTTTAAACTATTGTGTGGTATTTCATAGAGTAAACAATTAAATTATCAAAGAAATAATCAGAATTTTAATTGGTAATGAAAATAACCATGCGTTACAGCCCTATGCACATTCTTAAAATAGTTCATTGGTTAATAAAATAATGATTCAGCTCAAAACATTTTGCATATGCTCTGTCACCATTCAAAAACTAAACCAACATATAAAATAAAAAAAGTTTTGTTGTATACAGTGAGTAGTTTCGCTTTGAGGCTGCATTTTACTGATAATACTTGTGACTTGGACTCATGCAGGATTTTTGTACGCTGTGGCATTGCTACTTTTACTTGACAAAAATACCACTGCAGTAAAGTGAAGTGTATAAGGAGGGCCTTTCTAAATGGACTTTAGTGTGAGATGGTTTTCCAAACGCACACAGTGGCCACTTTATTAGGTACACCTGTACCTTCCCTTGCGTAGTTGTCAGAAATGTGAAAATTTAGGTGCTAGAATCCATTTTATTTTGTTCTCCGTATTTCCATAGATTAGAGGGTCAGAATATTAGAAACACCTCTGAATAACATGCAGTCCAGAACAACAGTGCAAAAAAAGGTTATGTCTGAAGACTTTATGTCATTGCATGCATTAAACCTGCTTGTGCATGTGCACCTAAATAAAGTGGCTACTTGGTTTAATGTCACATTTAATAAAAATACAGAAAAAACTAATAAAAATCACATTTTTAAATGGATTGTCACTGTGTTTGTGTGTGTGTGTGTGTGTGTGACTGTGTGTTTCATGATGATTACTGTGTGTGTGTGTGTGTGTGTGTTTGTGTGTCACAGCATGACATCATCCCTCCGTTTTAAGCTTTTTGACTTAGAAGCAGGGAAAATGGCTCAAGCACACACACATTTAGACACACCGTAACGCACAACGTCGCAAACTGCTTTCTCTTCTGCTGCAACACACACACACACACACACACAAACACACACATACTGGAAGAACACACACGCTGTCCTTTAAGAGATGCTGATGTCAGAACTCTGACAGTGTGTGTGTGTGTGTGTGTGTGTGTGTGTGAACATCCAGCTTAATGTATTATCCCTATCGTCTGTGACACATTTTACCGAGCGACTCTCTCTCTCTCTTTTTCTGTCGATGTCTCTCTCTCGCTTTCTTTCCCTCACCATGGCTGTGTGGAACAAACTGCTGACTGTGCGTGTGTGTGCGTGTGTGTGTGTGTGTGTGTGTGCGTCATTTCTCTCTTGACTTTATCCTTTTTTAAATGTGTGTGTTTTTAAGTGTGTGAGTGAGTTGTGTACATGTTGTATCACAAAGGTACCACATTGCCAGATCCTGCTGTTCTTCCTGCACGGCCAAAAGTATGCGGACACCTGAATATTGCAAGGATATGTTCTTCTGTAACAGCCTCCACTGCTCTGGTAAAAGTACTCAGACATTTTACTTCTGTAAAAACAGTAGTACAATAGTGTTGAAATACTCGTTTATAAGTAAAAGCTGGAGCTTACTTATATCCTATTTAGTCTATTATATTATATTAAGGGCAATTTAGACTCCCCAATTAACCAACTTGCATGTCTGTGGACGGTGGGAGGAAGCTGGAGCACCCGGAGAGAACCCTTGCAGATATGGGGAGAACATGCAATCTCCACACATACAGGCCGGGATGACTAAGGTTCGAACCCAAGACCTTGCTGTTTAAGGATGTCCAGGACAGATAAGAGGTGGTTTAATGTTAATATAGTCATAAATGAGTAAGATACTGAAATTACTAGCTTGTACTGTGTATAATTAATGAATTACTTACTTTCTTTACAGGTGTGAAATGTTTGAGGGTAGTCACTATCTATATATTTATATTGAAAAACAAACAAGTTATTGATGAATGAAATGGATCATATTGCACTTTCCAGACGGTCCCTAACTCTTCCTACAGTAACAGGAGCGTTGGACAGACATTCAGCTCTTTGCACATAAACTGCATCGTTATGTTTGGTGATTTTTAGGTGATCAAACTGTGAAACTTCTGCCTGAATTAGCTCTCCACCAGATCCCAAATCTGGGAGAAATTGAGGCTTTGACACGGAGCTGTTGAAGGAAACAGCCGTGAAACTAACTTCACTCCGATTATAACACACGACACTTTTCTATTCGACGAGTCGAGGCGGAGCTGTTGCTGCAGCTGTACGTGTCGCTATCTTCCACGCGTTGGATCTCCGGTACCTTTGGTACCTAGCAAAGAATACCGACATGTTTTCATAATTTTAGCCAGATTGTAAAAAATAAACAGAATAGACGTTGAATCTTTCAACGGGAAACTGACTCTTTTTACTGTCCTGTAACACACACACAGCCCTGAGCAGCGTCCAGGTGGACAGCCAAGCTGCTGGCATCAAACACATACACTCATTTTCTACTCGGATAAGCCCAGCATGGACACACTGACACTGAAAACACTTATTAATACACTTCCTCTCACGCACACAATCACACACACACACACACAAAGTCTCAGTGTGTGTCTAACAGTCCAGCAGTTCAACACTGAACCCTGCAGAGAGAGAAGACAGTATTTTTCACTAGTTCCTCTGATACGTTTTATCCATTATTGTCCTTTAGAAGCTCACAGACATGTGTGTTTGTGTGTGTTTGTGTTTGTGTATGTGTGACACTGTGTGCTGCATCCTTAAGATAACTCTTTTTCTCTCCGAGGTTGAGTGATGTAGAAGGACGGGTAGTGGAAACTCAGTTTTAGCAGTATCGCATGCTGCCCTTGGTTGAGGAGAGACTCGAAGTGGACTTAAAACACACATGGAGTCAAAGGGAAGAAACAGGATCTTAGATTATTATTCATGCTGGCGCTGGACACGTAGACTCAAAGACTCGTCAGCTCGGTGTGAAGGAGAAAGTTTCCACTTTATGTGAATGTCCTCTGATGTGCCAGAGCAACAACCTAAAGCACCCATTTTGGAATAGTTTCTACTCCACTCAAGAAAAAGTATAAAACAAAATGGAGTAGAGCTGAAACTATTAGTCAGTTCTACTCTAAATGGACGTAGCCACCGTGATGTCACTCATTGGCTTTGTTTTGAAGCCTTGAGTTTGGCAATTTGGCCGTTTTTGGCTTGTTTTTTTAGAACCGGATGTGACCATATTTGGATGAGACGGTGACGCTAGCTAGCTTGATTAGCAAGGTGCATCTGTAATTCACATTAACTGTGATATTAACCGGGATGCTAATTTTGGCTAGCGACAAACAGGCTTAAAACTAAATGCGCTTACTGGAAAAAACAAATAGCGGACTCATAATAAGCTTTTTAAATGGCGCTGATTAAAGAGCAGCGAAGACGAGTCGCCTCTATCCTGATTGACAGCCATGTTAGTGACTTGTCAATCACAGATAATCCCGCCCTAAAGCCTCCCCTGCTTCCTGGTCTCTGTTCCTCTAAATGGGACCATAATTTACTAAATGAACATCATGCTGTGTTGAAGAAGACTTGAAACTAGCGACTGAGACCATAAACTCATCAGGAAAGTGTTTACTGAGGGAATAAATCAGCTGACAAGTAGAAACATTTTCTCATATACTTCTATACAATCACATTTCTTTCTGCAGCCGGTGGAGTCGCCCCCTGCTGGCTGCTGGAGAGGACGCAGGTTTAAGTCGCCCCCTGCTGGCTGCTGGAGAGGACGCAGCTTTAAGGCTCTTCTGGATTAGCTACATATTTCAGACTCAGAGGGTCCTGCTTGGTTGTACTGCACAGGCTTTAAAATAAAGCCTTCGGCGTCTCCACAGGAAGCTGTGTGAAGTCTGATAAATGTCCTCACGTGATGTCACTTTGAGTCAGCGTCGGTTGAAAAATACAAGTGTGAAAAAAGAAATCTGTCGTTGTGGAGTTAGAAAAAAGTGCGCTCAACAGACCTCTGAAGCCCACTGCTCATCTGTGCTGCTGGCTCCAGGATACATTAGCCGCTACTAGCATAACACCCCACAATCTGTGATTAAGCTGTCAGCGGTTGAATTGCATTCTGGGTAACGTAGGTGCCATGTTTAGATGAGGAAGATTTGTGGATTAACAAATGACGGGATGTCTGGTTTCATCTTCTTAAATATGAGGATTTCTGGACACAATGCATTTGGAGATGTAACATGGAGCTGTATTTAAAAAGTAAAATAAACAGATTAAATGGTTTTTAATTGTGACATTAATGTCACTAAATTTGTGCACTTTGGTTAATAATTTTTATTGTCTGTACTGATTTTCCATCAAACTTTATAATTTTGCAGGTTTTGTGTTGAAACCTGCAGAAACACTTTATTATGGATTATTATTATTTCTGTTCTGTTTTTTGTGTGGATCCTAAACCAGTCAGCTGGAGACGTTTGGTCTATTTTGAGGTTACACGTGTGCCCTTCTGTTTGTTGTCCAGCTGTTTGTCCTTTTTCTGTCTTGGGTTCTGGTTCAGGTTGAGCCGAGCCTTCAGGGAATGAATGGAAGTCAATGTGTTGTGTGTGCGTCCATTAGGAATCAAGGTCAGTCACTCAGCAGTCCATTAAGACCATAGATTCACTCCTGTCTCTCTCTCTCTCCTTTGTTTGCATTTGTTTCCAGGGCTCTGGCTGTCTCACTTTCCCTCAGGCTTTATCAATCACTGTCTGGCTGCCCCACTGAATTGTGGGTAGTTCTTAGCAGGACTCTGACCTCTGAAGCGTCCGAATTTGTGGTTTTCTGAATGCAGCTGATGTCTTTTTGAAGGCAGCGGTTCCTCTGAACGACCAGCAGGGGGAGTGAGAGGATAAACTGTGTGTGTGTGTGTGTGTGTGTGTGTGTGTGTGTGTGTGGCATGGAGAATCAGATTAAACTCACACACACACTCCATCACACACATACCAATGAGGCGTCCAATCACGTTACAGAGCTGCAGAGGCTCGAGAGCGATATGCAAATGAAGCTACGCTTGTCATTTTTAGCAGCAACACACTCACTCTCTCTCATCTCTCTCTCTCTTTCTGCCTGTGTCAGTAAATGTGGCTCGACCATCTGCCCGGCTGTCACTCCTGTCAGCGCAAAGCGCCAGTGAGGCGTGCTCCTGGGGTGTTTGAAACCCTCAGGCATGGCTGACAGGTGCAGGAGGCGGAGTCATAATCAATGTAGTGCTTCCTCCGTCACTGTCCTGAGCTAATGGCGAAAATAATCTGTGTGTAATCTGTTCTCTCAGATTTATTGGCAATTTATAAATACATTTTCTCTTGTATTTTAGGAAAAAAAGTGTAATGTCAAATAATAAACTTTAAAGGCTAGGATTCATTTTGATTTAATTTAATAATCAATACAAACTAATAATGATACTGGATTGTATTGATATATTATGACCTGACTGATTTTGACAATTGGGAGTTAAAAACAATCTGATATTGATACAAGAGCTGAAACAATTAGTTGATTCAATAATTAGGTGATGAACAGAAAATCAATCTGCAACAACAGTATTGTGATGATCAATTAATCGTTGAAGTTATTTATAATTAATGAAAAATGCCAACCGTGATCTGTTTCCAGCTGCTCAAATGTGAGGATAAGCTGTCTTTAGCTGTATCACATCAGTGTGAATTAAATAATTTTTAAGATAAATACAATATAAAGAAATGTAATACACATGCTGAGACATTTTACAGCTGAAAAATGAAATGAGAAATCAACTGCAAGTTCTTGTTACTCATGGTCTGTCATGTACACGGGTTCTGACGCGTTATTATCGCGTTAACGCATTAATTAATTAACGCCGACAATTATTTTATCTCACGTTAACGGGGCTTTTATTATTATTATTATGAATGTCTGTTTCTCACGTACAGTAAAACCATCTGGGTCACAGGAGGGGCGGGATGTTGATCAGCCTGCAAATCAGCCACCCAAACAAGCAGCGGAGGGAGAAGTAGATGAACAAAAGCAAGACAAGCGATCAAACGCCACAGCGAAGTGGACAGCTGCACACTGCACGCTGATTAGAGTTGGGGAAGATGTCGGTCTTGCTTGGCCCCGCAGGGTCGCTCTGCGCTCCTCAGGTGAACAGACAGGGAGACGAGCGCTCCGCGAGTAAACGGTATGCGCTTTATGGAGAGTGACCATGGCAACGGCTTCTGTGCGCCTCACAGCTGTAGCCTATTTAACTTAGGTTAAAATTACACATAACATTACCTGACAGGCCTTCATCTAGTTTTGCGGGGATGCTCTGCCGTGTGAATTCCCTCCTGTTGGAAGTCTAGTTTAGTTAAACAGTAATAGATTCACCAACAGCGAGGATCAGTCTCTCTTCCAATGATTTGTGCTGCGCGTCACGTACAAAAAGTTCAAGACAATTGAACTTCGGCGGCGGGCAGGCGTGTGCGTGAGGCGAGCACAACCGCGACACTTCACCTCACTCTAACAGGGACACTTGCTACTGAACATAGACTGTTTCTGCTGCTCCCTGATAGAAGATACCTGCTGATAGCTGTTCAGAAAAAAACCCCAAGAAAACTGGACTCTGATGGTAACTTGTTTTCACAAGCTAGATAAAAGGTAATTCCCCGGCGGTGGTTTAGTATTTGATTTGATAACATTAATGTTTAAGATGAGATTTACAAGAAATATTTTATTGCTACTGTTAAAGGGAATACTGCTGGTAAAAAGCACCTTATTTGTTTAAAGGGTTTGCAAACCACATGTTATTGCACTTTCGTGTATATAACAGTATGTTAAAATTAAAAATACACTACTTTAGAATTCATTATTCAATTTACAATAACAATATGATTAATTGTGATTCAAAATTTTAATCGTTGCCCAGCACTAGTTAAATCATAGGCGTTAAACCATTGTAACAGAAACATGGCACAGATTAAAAAGTGCAGGTGATTAAAATGATAATTTGTTTT
Source organism: Micropterus salmoides (assembly GCF_014851395.1). Taxonomy (NCBI): domain Eukaryota; kingdom Metazoa; phylum Chordata; class Actinopteri; order Centrarchiformes; family Centrarchidae; genus Micropterus; species Micropterus salmoides. The sequence goes on from NW_024044681.1 coordinate 1,082,542, forward strand.
GCAGCGGTTCAAGTGCCACATTTGTCACAAGCGTTGATTGGAGCTGCAGTCTATTTGAGAGTGCCTCTCTGGTACGATGGTGTACTGTTTAAAGGGTAACTGGTATTTTTCTGGTATTAAGTGACTTATGTAGACAACGTTTTTTAAAAGTGGTCCAGTACTGAGCGAGCACGCGGCAGTTGGCAGCAGTGACACTGGGCTGCATCATAATACTTTGCGCCCTGTAAAGTGCTTGTTTTTAAACCGACCAGCTGAGATTGTTATTATAAGTGTTTGACAACATTGTGGAAAGGATTCCTACAGAGACCAATTTTTAAAGATCCTTTTGTTTAACTAGAAACAGTCACTATCGATCACATTAACGCCGCCAGACTCCATTGATAAAAACTGTAATTTTAACTTGCAGAACAGTTTGTTTGTGTTATTGTGTGAATTTGTTGCTTTTGTTTGTTTTTGTTATTGTGAGTTTGTTGTTTTAGGTCACACAATAACACAATCTAACCGATCGAGGCAGCGGTAGACCAGAGAGGTACAATTAAGTTTTTAGTCAATGGAGTCTGGTGGCTTTGACAAGAGCGACATAGCGACTGTTTCTGATTTACCAAAAAGGGTCTTACTCTTTAAAAAAGGTCTCTCTCTGTAGGTGTCCTTTCCACAATGTTGTCAGACACTTATAATAACAATCTGTCATCTGTCAGTGGCAAAAGCACAAAACAAAAAATGACGCAAAACATGGGGAAAAGGGTCCTTTAAGGGATAAGTTGCCCTTTAAGGATCCTGTTGTCTTTTTCTTCTCTTCCTTATAGTTTGAGAGCAAATCACGTGTTCCTTTGCCAGTTGCCTCAATTTCCACCAGGTTTTAAAAAGACAGGACCCATAACATCCACCTGTTCTTCGTGTGAACAGCTTCTGTGTTACATCTGACAGTCTCAGTAGCATTTAACATGCTCAAGCCAGGAATCTGACAGCTTGTGTTTACACCAGTGTGAGATTCCTGGGAATTTCAGTTGTGGCAAAAAGACAGAGAGAGAGATTTCTGTAACATCAGCCGACATGAGAACATGAAAACAAGGAGAATAAATATATATAATGTAAAATCAGGCTGCTCACCTGTTCAGACGCACACAAGCACACAGCTGATGACTGTGGCTGTTTGACTTCCCACAGATACAGTCGAGCAGTAAACACACACACATACCTGAAGTCTGACTAAACCAAGAACAGACAGAAAACGCACAGTAAATCTCTCTGAACTTTGACCTCTGGAACTGACACAGTGATTGACAGCTGGTCTGCAGGGTGTTCAGTGACAGTCATGAAACTATGTTTGGTGTGTTTGTTGACCTCTGACCCCTGTCATGGCCTGACAGGTCTTGTATCCCATGATACCTTGCTGCCTGACAGATGGGAAAATGCTGACGGAAAAATGACACACGCACACAGACATAAAAGCAGTAATTACAGGAAGTAGGGATTACTTATTTAATTGATTATTTAACAGAATGTAAATAAATGATAAGTTAATTAGTGGATAATTGGGTCTTTTCTTCACCTATCTGGTATCAGCTTCTCAAATGTGACATTTTGCTTGCTGATCATTAAATATCCCATCAGCGCAGTTAGTAGACTTCTCGTTTTTAAATTTAATGCATCAGGATTTATTTTGTGAGTCAGCCCAACTACAAAATGAATGAGTCTGGACGCTCTGTCGAAGACGGCTTATTTGGTCTCTTTCACACCTGTAGTTTGGTTCATGCTGTTCAGACCCTTGAGAGGGTTCGAGGTCCATCCACCATAGTCCCGCAATATCCTGTGGGAAACGCCGTAGTAGTAAGAGCTGTTAACACGTACAGCATCAATGGGATAAATAGGGGAAGAAGTAAAAGTCAATAAATAGTGCAGTTAATACAAGAGAATTTAAGGAGATAGGACGCCTCTGCTCTGATGGCATGTGGTAGCTTGTTAAATGAGACCAGCCGGGACTGAGAACGCCTTGTAAATCACATATCCACCATCACAACAACCCCGTTATAGGCCTGTTTCATACGAAATGAAGCGCACCAGTTGTTTGAACAGCAGTCCGGTTGTCTGATTAACAGCTTTTAGGCCAGAACCCCAAATTAACTGGCAAATGCACCCGTTTGAACCAAACGAAACAGTTTAGGTGTGAAAGCCGCCTTAGAGAGAGAAACGCTCTGATATTTTAATATTTGAAAAGTTGGCCTGGAATGAGTCCTTTTGCTTTTCAAGAGATTGACCCTGTTTTTATCTTTATGGTGTCTTTGATTATATTTGGGATGAAGCATAGACTAACCGGGGTATTCATCTTCCTGTGCTGCATGCTTATAATGTTGTGATCACAGTCTGCTCTCCACCAGACGGTCTATATCTCATTTCCTCAGCCAACATGCCATGTGGGAGCTTCCTTGGATGGGCTGCCAATGGAGCCTCAGCCTTCGGCAACCTAAATGGATTGGAAAAAAGGAAGGGGAAATGCACAACAAGTGAGGGAAAGCATAGATTTTCCCACATAAGCCGCCTTTCCATGTTACCCAGGAACTAGGAACCTTTGGAAGAACTTTGCTGCGTTTCCACCGCAGGGGCCAGCGTCTAAATTAAGTTCCAGGGACTTTATTTTACCCCCTAAAAAGTCCCTGCGCAGGGGGTAGAAGCCTACTTTCCAAAAGTACCAGGTTGGGGCTTGCGGTGCTTGAATATTAGTCGAGTAGATGCTACTCGCAGATGTTTTTAACCGCCATTTTTTAAATGTCTGCAGCTTCACTCAGCAAATTAAAGGGGTTAGTAAAGGAGTTTATTGTGCTCGATGCATCTGCAATGGCAGATTGACCAACGTTGTTGCATAAATAACGATGCCTGTCCATAAGTCAGAGTAAGTTCATACGTCAGCAGAGTATTTGATCTATGCCCAAGTGATTTTCATCTGACATCACTGTTTTAAACAATAAAACCATTTTCTGACCGTACACCGGTGACTATGGTTAAGGTTTGGTTCGGTTTAGGCACAAAATAACTTTAGGGTTTAGGGTAAGATAATGGTTTGAGTTAAATTGACTACATTTTGTGCATCTTCCTCGTCTCGGTTACGAGAATAACCACATGGTTAAAGTTGGGAACAATTGAGGTCATAAAGGTTAAAAGAAACTAGCGTGCTGGTAGGAAGCAGAAGTACTGAGAGTATCGCTATATGACAGTTTCTGGGGTCACATTCACCAGTTAAACTTTAATATCTTTATCCATAATTAAAGAATATACGTGTAATAGTTTGAACCAGGACCTTTTGGTATGTGGATTAAGTAGCTCATGAAAAAGGGCTGTTATTTCAGAGTGCTTGATACATATTTAATAGAGTTGTGACCAAACACTTAGCTCACGAGACGAGACACGATATTGGGTTCACGAGATCGAGACAATTATAACACTATTTTTAAGAAATCCTCAATGCTGGTTTATATGAATATTTTGATCATTAAACACTTAATTTCCTGCATTCTGCACCGATTTGTGGTGGAAATGTTTTATTTATGTAAAGAAAACACAAAATTCAGGCGCCAATTGAAAATCTAAACCTCTAAGAGAATCTAAGTCAGTGCAGCTCTCAGATCTGTTTCTCCTGTAGGTAAACTTTTCTCATGTAACATCATCTCTGCTGAGTAATGATTCAGCATTCCCTCCTCTTTGTGTCTTTGTTTGTGGAAGCAACCTCTTTAAATGTGCATGTGGCTCCTTTTCACCTCCAATGAGAAATGAATTCATTTTAATTCAGTTAGAAACTCCTGGACTTTAATAGCTCCTGTGTTTCAGCAGCTTTTCGGCTCATGTTCACATTCCAGAAAATAGTTGTAATATTTAATGAAAATTCATAAAAAAAATGTAAAAGTCCACCTGCCCCATACTCTGCTATGCATTACATGATTGCTCCTGGTCGTAACTTTTATCCCCTTCAGACCGTTTGGAAACTGAAACTAACTTAAAACACATGACATATGCAGAAAGTTAGGAACCGATAAGCAGAATCCAAACGTATGGGGCTTATCCAATCCACGGGCCTCAGAAATTTGGTAACTGTTCCATCTTGGAACCGGTTCTCGATACCCAACCCTACTGGCTCCCAGCTTTGCTTGTCTGTCAGCGTTGAAGAGCCTCATATGGAATAACGTTGTTACTGTTTTGTTGTTTGTTTTGTCTCCAATGCAGAGGCTGTGCGTCTTTAAAAATAAGTAAAGGTTCTGTTTTAGACCAGAAAACATGTACTCAGCTCAGCAGAAATGTCTGAACCCAGTGTCATTATGAGATTTATGTATGTGTACTGTAGGTGTGGTGTAAAGGTATGCTGCTTTTTATTTTAAATATTTTAATGTATTCTTAAACTTTTTAGAGGTTTAAACTGCTGGTTTGACACAACAAGCTTTGTGAAGGTTGCCTCTGGGTCACTGTAACGGCACTTCTCCCTATTTTCAGAATCTTTACAAACCAAACAATTAATCAAGTTAATGGAGAAAAAAATCAGCAGATTGATTCAGAATGAAAATAATCATAAAAGTTCCAAATGAGGTGCAGCTCAAAAACTACAGCAGTAAAATCCTGCTTTACTTTAATTATGAGGAATAATTATTCATAACACTCACAGAGTACTTTAACTTTTTAAAAAGTACATATCCCAGAGTATTTTTACAGATTAGCATTAGTATTTTCTCTGAATTCTCCCTCCAGCACTGCTCCCTGTGACGGGGGTCTAGAGTCTGGGAGGAGACCCTGAGGCAAACCCCAACACCTGGAGGGATTGTATTTTCCATCTGGTCTGGGAGGTCCTCGGGATCCCCAGGAGCAGCTGGAGGAAGCTGCAGCCATCTTTGTTGTGTATCAAGGTTACAGGTGTTGGTGTCAGATGGAGAGTTAGTGGAAAAGCCTCTTTTTATCTGTTTATACCAGACTTAATCCCCCACACACAGTGCACGCATCGCTCTCTGCGGTAAAGGACAGACTCCACTTAGCTTACATTCGTTTTTTTATTGTCTGTTTTCAGGGTTTGACCTGTCAGGTGTAAAAATGCGTGTCCCCTTCCCAGCTGCACCCTCTCAGCCATCTGTGGGCTCTTCTGGTTCCAAAAAAACAAGAAAGGAAACTATAGTTCAACTTGTTTCCTCTCCGCTTCTCCCTCCCTCTTTCCTTCCCCCCTCCTCTCCTCATTTCCTCTTCTCTTCTTCTTCTTTGTTTCCTTCCTCTCCTTTCCTCTCTTCCTAGTTTTTCTCCTTTTCTAGTTCCTTTCCTCACATTTCCTTCCATCCTCTTTAACTTGTTTCCTCTCCTTGTTTCCTCCCTCTTTTTCCTTTTGTTTACCCCCTCTCCTCTTCCTCTTTGTCCTCTCCTCTCCTCCTAGTTTCCTCCACTTTTCTTAGTTTTTATCCTTTCCTATTTCCTATTTTCCTCTCCCTCTCTTTCCTTACCCCTTCTCTACTTATTACCGCTCCTCTTCTTCCTCTTTGTTTACGCCCTCTTATCTTCCTTCTCTCCTCTCTTTTCCTAGTTTCCTATCCTTTACTTTCATTCTCATCCTCCTGTCTCCTCTCCTAGTTTTCTCCACTCCTCCTTTTTTTCTCTCCTCTCCCTCTCTTTCCTATCACCCTCCTCATTTCCTCTCCTCTTCTTCCTCTTTCCTTTACTCCCTCTCTTCTTCCTCCTGTCCTCACCTTTTATCATCCTCTCCTCCTAGTTTTTCCTCATTTCCTGGTCTCCTTCACTCACATTTCTGATTATACTCCTGTTCTTGTTTCCTTTCATTGTTCCCTCACTTCTCCTCTCCTTGTTTCCTCTCCTTCTCTTCTTCTTTTGTCTCTCCTCCTCCTCCTCCTGCCGTTGTTATCATCCCCTCCTCTTCCTCTTTCCTAGTTTCCTATCCTTTCCTTTCATTCTCTTCTCCATGTCTCCTCTCCTAGTTTCCTGCCCTTGTTTCCTCACATCCGCTACATCGTTCCTAGTTTCCTATCCTTTCCTTTCATTCTCATCTCCTTGTCTCCTCTCCTAGATTTCTCCACTCATTCCCAACTGTTTTCGTCTCCTCTCCTTCCTCTTTGTGTTCCTCTCCGCTCCTTTCATCTCCTTGTCTCCTCTCCTTCTCTTCTTCTTTTGTCCCTCATCTCATCTCCTCTTCTCTCCTTTCATCCTCCTCACCTCTCATCTCCTTGTTTCCTCTTGTCTCCTCTTCCTCTTCTTCCTTTCCTCTCCTAGTTTCCTCCACTCTTTTTGGTTTTTCTCCTTTCCTAATTTCCTTTGCTCGCCTTTCCTTTCATCCTTCTCTCCTCGTTTCCTGTTTTCCTTCCTCTTCTTTTCCTCCTCTCCTTTCATCATCCACTTCTTCTAGTTTTTCCTCATTTCCTAGTCTCCTTTACACGCCTTTCCTTTCATCCTTGTGTCCTTGTTTCCTTTCGTTGTTCCCTTTTCTTTTGTCTCTCCTCTCCTTTCACCCTCCTCATTTTCTTTTATCCTCCTCTCCTCTGCTTGTTTCCTCTCATTCTCTTCTTCTTTTGTCCCTCATCTCATCTCTCTTCTCCTTTTCTTTCATCCTCCTCACCTATCATCTCCTTGTTTCCTCTTGTCTCTTCTTCCTCTTCTTCCTTTCCTCTCCTAGTTTTCACCTTTCCTAGTTTCCTTAGCTCACATTTCCATTCATCTTTCTCTCTTTGTTTCCTTTTTTTCTTCTTCCTCCTCCTTCTTTTCCTCCTCTCCTTTCATCATCCACTTCTTCTAGTTTTTCCTCATTTCCTAGTCTCCATTACTCACCTTTCCTTTCATCCTCGTGTCCTTGTTTCCTTTCATTGTTCCCCTTTCCTTTGTCTCTCCTCTCCTTTCGTCCTCCTCTCCCTTTCTTTCATCCTTACCTCTCGTCTCCTTGTTTCCTCTCCTCCCTCCTAGCGTTCACTTATAGACCACTCTGGAATTCACGCACACACACACAGATTCCACGCCTGAAGAGCTCCCCTCCCCCTCGCCGGACTGAAGTGTGTGTGAACGAGGAGGAGGAGGAGGAAGGCAGGAGAGGAAACACAGATAAAATGTGTAGAGAAAGGAAGGAAGGAACAAAGGAAGGAAGGAGCTAATGAAGGAAACAAAGGTCGCCTCTTCTCCTTGCTGACTCTTCAGGTGCACATTTCCAGTGTGCACACACATTCACACACAATGCAGGGTTGAGATGGAGGAGTGGTGTGTTAGAGGGCGAGAACAACGAGCGAGTGTGTGTGTGTGTGTGTGTGTGAGCTGCGAGCCCTGTGATTGGCTGAGCCCGGCTAGATGCACCAACAGCCGAAAGAAGAAGGGAACAGAGGAGGAGAGGGAGGCTGCAGATAGAGCAGAGAATACAAAGAGCATGTGAGCGAGCGTGTGTGTGTGTGTGTGTTACAAGCTCGCCGATGTGTGTGTGTGTGTGTGACATCCAGAGGTGTGTGTGTGTCTGCAGAAGCGAGCAAGCGAGGAGGAAACCTGATCTCACTTTCTCTGTGGAATAACCCTTTGCGTTAGCTGCTCGTCGCCTATAGTTGTAGGCTTATAGCTTGTAGCCCTAGTTTGGCCCGGCTCGGCCCGGCCCAGTTCGGACCTGGAGCGGTAGTAGTGGTGGTGGTGGTGATGGAGCGGTTTCTGGCACTGCTGCGCCTGCTGGGCAGGAGGAGGCGAGGAAGGAGGTACCGGGCGGATGACGATTACCAGGAAGGCTATGAAGACGTTTACTACTACACCAGCAAGTACAACACACACCTACTGAGTGAGTGAGTCCCATAGAGAGACAGTGGGGAGAGGGAGAGAGAGAGAGGAGGGGGGGGCTGTTTTATTGTCTTGCTGTAAGAGCGAGTGAGACAGAGAGCGAGAGAGGAGCTTATCAACAGATTATGAAGTAGCCCTGAGTGTGTGTGTGAGGTTTTGTATTATAGATGAAGGTCGTTAGCGAACCTCTGCTCAGTTACAGTACACACACACACACACAGGTATCCAGGTGACAGGGGGCCAGGTGGTTTGTGGGTAATAACAAGGGAGGAAGTGTTGACTGTGGAAAGGAATGTTGACAATGTGGGCAACACACACACACACACACGTTTGATCCTCTATCCCTGTGGGGTTGGGATGTCATGAGAACAGATACTTCGGTACCAAGTTGATACCGAAATTCTGAAACAACACGGCACTCGTTTTTCTAGGTACCACAGCTGCAGCGAGTATTAGCGAATATTAGTTTAATATTTAACCTTAGTCTTTTTTTGCTGCTGTTACCTTCAGCAGCTTCTGTGTGAAAGCTTCAATTTTGGGATATATTGGAGAGCGAATTTAAAAAAAATCATATTTTGTATCGTGAATCTCGAAATTTCACTGGAACCTTGACCTAATTCTACCCCTAAAACCAATTCTTCCTTTCTCCTTTATGGAGTTATATCTCTTTTTTTGTGCATGTAATAAGTTTGCAAAGTGAAAAAGCCCAAAGTCCAGCCCAAAGGGAGTTCCCATCTCCCACAGAAAACACTGCTCTGAACTGACTGAAAACAGCTCGTTAGTTCTTGAGGGCGTGTTGGCTACTCCGACACGCCCTCAGAAACAGCGAGCTGCAGCACACAGCTCTCCTCTCCCTTCCAAACACTAGCTACCCTCCAGGCAGTCAGTGGACATAAAGTTGTTCCTGTGATGTAGAGACAGAGCTCAGTTAAAACTTTATGGATACAGATTAATAACTCACCGCTCTGAAACTCTCGCTCCAGTCCATGTTGCCAAGCTGGTCGGCAACATGTACAGCTGAACCCGAGCCGTTTACCGGCTTCTCGCTGACCCAAACGAATATCAAACTGAAAGGAGACGCTAAAACGGAGCGTTCAACACACAGGGTGAAAAGAGGAGCTGCAGCAATGTTTTTTTTAATTTTTATAAATTAAACCGTATAAACCTGTTCTGGTACAACCCCTAAATAAAATGATGAACCTGAAAATAATCTGATCTCTTAAAGCATAATTATTTGAACATATTTGATCAACAGTTACTCAGAAGTCTTGATCTTGAAAACATGACACTGCCAGGGAGGACTGAGTGATTTAAAAAATTACTAAATGCGATTATTTTTAATGATATTGCAGTGATTTGCGATACTGGAGGGAATGTTCATTTTTGCATAATTATTCTCATTTTTGTCGAAAAACTAATTGAAATGTTTATGGTGTGATTTTAGAGGGTATCTGTACCAAACAACGATGTTTTCTTAAGTCTGTAGAATATGGTGTGTAGGACAGGACATCTCTGCAGCACCACAATATTTAATTTACCCCAGGGATGGAAATTAACACCCGCCACCTGCCAAATGCAGGTGGATTTTCCGTTTGGCGGTCAAATGTTGGAAGGCTACCTGCCACATTGATGGGTAAATATATTCGGCATATAATTTCTATTTGATGATAATTAGCAGCAGACCGGCGTTCTTGTTGGTTGTGTGTCGCACTTAAATTAGTCCCCGGTGTACCAAGGTATCTAAAATCGCGTTACTCACGGATTAGAGGCGTTCACTGATTTTTTTATGTTCTTTTCATGTTACTTGTGTTTGATTGTAGAAAGTGAGCAGTCTGATGAGGAGGTTTAATTTGAATGATTAATAAGCATAATCAGGGCTCAACGTTAAACTTTTTTTGCAACTGGTCCCACCGGGCCAGTGGGTTTGAAACTTACTTTACTATCCCCCCAAAAAACTAAACTAAAATGTAATCACATATTATAAAAGATAAAAAGTTAATAGTTAACAAAACAATTTACTTTTAAAACAAAACATACTAACACACTCAAACATGATGTGTTCTCTCTCCTGCTGACAGCCATTTAATAAAAAACAATGTACACAGAGCAGCGGATGCAAGTTGCCCCTATTCTAACTGACAGGTCGCCGTGGATCAGCTTGTAGCCCCGCCCTAAAGCCTCCCCTGCTTCCTGGTCTCTGTTCCTCTAAATGGGACCATAATTTACTAAATGAACATCATGCTGTGTTGAAGAAGACTTGAAACTAGAGACTGAGACCATAAACTCATCAGGAAAGTGTTTACTGAGGGAATAAATCAGCTGACAAGTAGAAACATTTTACCATTATTTCAACACACGGGCTCATTATTTCTAAAGAGGGTGGTGATGGCACATAGAGAAGATGCTTGCCTTTGGTGTGGGAGAACAGGGTTCAATTCTGAGCCACCCTGAGCAAGACACTTAACCCCTCGTTGCTCCAGAGGCGTGCGACCCCTGACATGTATAGCAATTGTAAGTCGCTTTGGATAAAAGCGTCAGATAAATGAATAAATGTAAAGGAACCGGACTTCTTTTTGCAACAAGCGGCTGTGGGTGTACCACATGCTTTGGCGAGTTCAGAGTGTCTGATGCCTATAATGGTAAACAGTGCTGGTAAACGAGCGCTCCAGATGGTCAGTTTCACTGCATTGTTTAGACGCGTGTAAAAACACATATGGTAAACACATTTACTCGCCAAACGGAAAAGGGCCACTTGGCGGGTGTTAATTTCAAACCCTGCATGTAAACAATACAGAAACCTTTTTGAGGAAGGAAGTAAACGGGTTTGTTAGAGCTCATGGATCCACACAGCAGACAGAAGAATGTAGATATGACTTTTGTTTGTTTACAAGAAAAATCCACAGAGCTCCTTTCAGGCTTCAGGTTTTAACAAGATGGGAAAAGTTTAAGGCTTTGGAACATCACGACTGTTGAATTAATCTGATTCAGGTGTGATGACTGATGGGACCAAGTTGTTCCAGTCTGGCTCATCTGGTGTCGACAGTCGGCAGATAAATTCACACAATGTGTGAAGTCACGTTGGAAATAGTCTCTGTAAATAATATTACAAAGGTCTACACCTGCTCTGTGTGAGAAGGGCAATGATAACTTCTGTCATGAAGTGGCGCAATATAAATAAAATTTAAGAGATATGTAAAGAGTTTGCGCTTGATTGTTGCTCTTGCCTGTCGCAGAGGGAGACACAACTGTAAATAAAAACAGCTTCACCTGAAGTTATCTCTTAGCCTTTTGTTTGGCCTTTCAAGCACAAATCTCGCCGCCTATAAACAAGCTGCATTTGCTTTAGTACAAGATGACGCGACAGTTGGCGTTCTTTATTTATTTGCAGGGTCGTCTACCTGCAGAGCTGAAGTCGTCAGGATTCTGCACCATCCTGACTGTCAAAGACTAAAAAGTCAGATCTTTCCAAAGTTAGTTTGATAATCACCAATGGATCTGAACTGATTTGAAGTTGGTGATCAAGTTTGAATTGATCACCTGGACTTATGAGTAGCTCCATGTTGTTGTTGTCAGTGATCAGCAGGTGATTGAGCTCCTGAATGAGTTGTTTCAGATTCTAGCTTCAGTTGCAGCTGCTGGTCTCTGTTTACTTCTGGACAGGGTTCCAGATGTTGGATTCTGTTTGAATGTTGTTCCTGATTCAGATTAGTTTCTGGTTTCAGTTGATGATGACGGCTCGGTTCAGGTCTCTTCCAGAGGCCTCATTACAGAAATCTACTCAGACTATCAAAAATGGCAGCACCACTGTTGTTCGGTCTGTATGGCAATTACAGTGAAGATGGGGAACAACGTCAAGACCAAAATATTATGATTGAAAGGCTCAAAGCGTATGACACCGCTTTATATTTCCTGGAGCGTGTATTAATGGGGTTATATATATCGACCGCCAAGATGACTCATTTTGAATGTTGATGGACGTGTCAAGTTCATTTGAATCTTTTATTCTGGGCCCATCATTTGGAAGAAAACTTCCCAAAAAAGGTGGGGTTTCCTCTCCTCCACCGACGCGACTAGCTAAAAAGAAGACGAATCGAGTTTACAGCTCTAGTTAGGATTTCTTAAGTTAAATCTGAGATAGGACAGGACACAGCCATGAGGTTAGGTTCTGTAATAGGAAGTTTTGAAATTGGGCCCCTGGTTCGTTAATATCCTTGATGTATTTTGTGGGGTTTTTTTCTCTTTATTAGACAGTAAAGATGATAGGAGATGAGGGGTTTAACAAAAAGAACCAGCTGTGTTTTTTCTTATACTTTATTGATCCCCCGAGTGGACATTTGTTGTTCTCTGCATTTAACCCATCCTCATTAGGAGCAGTCGGGCAGCCATTGTGCAGCACCCGGGGAGCAATTAGGGGTTCAGGGTCTTGCTCAGGGGCGCCTTCGGTATCTTGAACTAGCGACCCTCCAGTTCCCAAGCCGAGTCCCCATGGACTGAGCTAATGCCGCACCCCGAAAAGTTGTGACAACATTGTCAGTGTCTGAAACCTCCAGGCCACTCGAAGCACACTGTGGAGTCGGTTATCTTTTGGAAAATGCTCACCTTTCTTTCTGAGAAAGAACATATGTTTCTCAGTTTAGCACTAAAAAGTACAATACCCAGATAAATACTACATAGCCTCAGCTGCCCCTGCTATAGAAACGACTTCATCCAGAGTTTCCTGTTTCATACTTTGCAGTATGGCTGCTGAGACAAGATTCAACCAGCAGGCTCTGCAAAGCTCAGCCGTCACCTTCACCCTGCTATTAGCTGTTCTCAGATTAGTTGTTTCTGATCACAGGGCTCGGGGGGAGTTAACTTCTCTCCTCAACATGTTATGTCTTGTGCCTCCTGACTTGTTTTTGTTGATTGTGGTGGCCTGCAATTTTAACTTGGCCACTGAAACGAGCCTAGAGGAGAGTCTAATGTTTAAGAGACTCAAAAACTGTATCATGGCCTCGTTCTGCACGTATTTTTACATGATCTGCTCCATGTAATTAACCATAATAGCTTAAGAAATCACCCAAAATAAAATACAGAAAATTCCCAAGTCAATGGGAAAACATATATTGCTTTAATAATACAGTATAAATAAATAAACAACGACTCTTATTGTGTTGTCAATAAAATGTCAGAAAATGGTGAAAGATTCCAAAAGGGCTTCAACTAACTATTATTTTCTTGATGAAGTTGTTTGTCATTTGGTTTATGAAATGTTGAAATATGTCAATCAGTTGTTCCCAAAGCCCAAGACGACGTCCTCTAATGTCTTGTTTTGCCTACAACCCCAAATATATTCAGTTTGCTGTCATAGTAAAGCAAAGAAACCATAAAATAATCACATTTAATCAGATAATTTTTGCCTGATTTTCTGACTTGTGTGTTCAGATTTTGCTATATTTGTGTATTTTAGACACATTTTCTCGCAGCTAAAGTTATAAATTTCTCCACTACTTGTTTAACTAATTCACACTCAGACGTCTCCTGAGCTGAAATGAGATTCATAAATATTTTTGTGGGTGAGCTCTAGTTCACATCTCTCCAGTCTCCATCTGGGTCCCTCCAGAGAAATCTCCAAAAGGACTTGAACTCGCCATCCGCTAAACTGTTTACACTGATTAAAAGTGGTTGTGAGCGCTCCCGGCCGCCGCGAGCGGATGATAAAGAATTCACTTTGGAACCCGGCCTCGTTGTCTCAGATGTTTCTAAATGAACTGGACCACCAGATTAACTGCAGAACTCAATATCTGTGGATAAATCTGGCTGTTTTGCTGTCAGGAAAGTCTCAAAAATCTACGAGTATTGTAAACCCAACAACTGTTTTTACATTATTTACTTAAAATACGTGTGTGTGGATGTGTTTAGGTGCTAATAACAGACACTGAACTTTATTCTTCTTCTGTGGAAATGTGTGTGTAGAGCTGCCAAGAGACATTTTCCACAGCTACCAGCTAGCTAGCAGTGAGAGTGTTTGTGTTTAGCACAGCGTGTGATTCTATATGAAGGCAATTTAAGGCTGGTTGACTGGCTAACCCGGCGACACACACACTCTCTTTATCTCTCCTCAGACCTTGTTCGGTGTGTTTTTATTCCTTTATGCCTCTTTTTATTCAGGCATTGAGTTAGCCTGGTTGGTGCCGGTTTAACCTGGTCGGTTGCATCAAGCACCTTAAGTTAAGATTATAGACTGTGTAAACAAAGTTGAGGTAGCCTCAGGGTCTGAAAAGTGAAGCCAGTGCGGAAGAGTGTTAAACCTGCAGTCTTTATAACGGCCAGCAGGAGGCGACTCCACTGGTAGCAGATTCAGATTGCGTAGACGTCTATGAGAAAATGTTTCTACTTGTCAGCTGATTTATTCCCTCAGTAAACACTTTCCTGATGAGTTTCTGGTCTCAGTCGCTAGTTTCAAGTCTTCTTCAACACAGCATGATGTTCATTTAGTAAATTATGGTCCCATTTAGAGGAACAGAGACCAGGAAGCAGGGGAGGCTTTAGGGCGGGGCTACAAGATGATTGACAAGTCACTAAAATGCTGAGCTGTCAATCAGGAGTCTGTACATTTAACCAGCGATGTGAACTTAAGTCCATTTTGTGTTAAGCCAAAATTAGCAATTAAAGTCACAGTTAGTGTGATTCACAGAAGCACCTTGTTTACCAAGTTTGCTAGCTCTAAATATGGTCACTTTTGCCTTGAAGAAAACCAAGATGGCGACGGACAAAATACCAAACTCGAGGCTTCAAAACGGCAGTCCACAAACCAACGGGTGGTGTCACTGTGGCTACGTCCACTTCTGTTATACAGGCTATGGTTAAGATTCATCTTAATAATGATTTAAACACATTTAACTCTGGTCCAGGATTGAAATCGACACCGCAGAACCAGAGATGTCGTCTTTTTTATTCCACCTATTCTTCCTAATCACAGATTCTGATTATTAATACTAAATATAATAAACAATGAATAAAAGATGACGTATTATTAATAAATAAAGTAGTTAAAATGAGCTCCACCTCCACCAGCTGTAACATTAAAATGCTGCTCGTGTGTTAAAGCTTCAAATAATATGATGTATTATATGTGTTTATATAAGGCTGCAACTAACGCTTATTCTCATTGTCTATTAATCAATTAGCTGTTTGTTATCTAAAATGTCAGACCAGTGTTCCCCAAAGCCCAAGACGACGTCCTCAAATGTCTTGTTTTGTCCACAGCCCCAAATATATTCAGTTTACTGTCACAGAGGCAAAATGAAACCAGGAAATATTCACATTTAAAAAATGACTCAAACAACTAAACGATGAATCGTTGCAGACCTCAACACTAAAAGGGGTCATTCTGCTTAACAATTACTTTTACTTTTAATAGCCTACTTTTGTACTTTTATTTATGTCTAATCTTTAAGTCTTAAGTAAATGATCTGAGTACTTCTTCCTCCACTGGTTTCTTGACCCAAATGTACCAAAAAAAGGATCCAAGCTGTAATAAACTGAAAGTACCCTTTAAAAAAACAACTCCTTAATGGTGGTAAAGTGCCTCCAAATCCCCAAATATCCTTCCCACCTACTATTGATGATTTAAAAATGAACAGAGTTGCAAATTAGAACATAACATGTGATCTTTTGGGGCATTGAGTTAAAGGTGATGCCCCATGGTCTCGCCTCCATCGGTGATGTCACCTGTATCTCACCTGTGGGCAGCTCTACATCCTTTATAAGCAGACAGCTGCCTCTCTGCCCGCCATGCTCTCGCTCTTAACGCTCTCTGATCTCATTATGTGTTGAAACATTAGGATGCATACATTTGCACATAAATGAGGTGAAATGATGTCGACTGTTATACAGGGTTCAGACCAGTGCCGTTCTCAGCAGTCATGTGTTATGTGAAGCTTGTTGACATAGAAAATTGTGCTAATTAATGCTTTAAACAAGGACGTCATTTGCATAACTGGTTCTGTGTTCAACATGATGGAGATTAAAGAGGAAAACAGGCAGCTGAAGAGGGAGTCTGGTTTAGCATTTTCTTTGTGTTTTTTTTTTTTTTTTTTTTTTTAAATCCAATGCTTGTTTTGATTCTGGTAAAATTAAGTTAAAACCTAAATACAGCTGCATCTCAAAAAATTTGAATATCGTGGAAAAACATTTTTATTCCGTAATTTAAATCCAAAAAGTGAAACTTTCATATATTTTAGATTGATTACACATAAAGTTAAATATTTTTTAAATGCATATATTTTTTAATCTTGATGATTACGGCTGATAGCTCAAGGAAATCAAAACTCCAGGATCTCAAAATGTATTAGAATTTTAGAATAAAGACAGAAATGTCGACCTGAGAGGAGCTCTAATCAGCTAATTAACTAAAAACACCCACAAAGCCTTTAATCTCTCAGTCCAAAGTCCTTTTTTCAGATAAAAGTAGATTTAGACATTTAGAAATCAAGGTCCCAGATTCTGATCTGATGAGTGGAGGCGCAGAATCCACATGTCTTGAAGTCCAGAGTGAAGTTTCCACAGTCAGTGATGATGTCAATACAGCGTCCACCAGGAGATTTTGGAGCACTTCATGCTTCTGTCTGCTGAGAAGCTTTATGGAGATGCTGATTTCCTTTTCCAGCAGGACTTGGCACCCGCCCACAGAGAGACACTAGACCAACAATACAGACGAGCAGAAGGCCGCTATCAAAGCATCCTGGGCTCATATAATAACACCTGAGCAGAGCTGCAGGCTGAGTGCCTTCATGCCACGTCACATTGATGCAGTAATTTGTACTGAGTGCACAGATTAACCTTCAGGAGATCAACATTTCTGTATTATAAATTCTTCATTCTAATATTCATTCATTTAAATCAGTTTAAAATGAGGTATAAGGACGTGTTTTTCACTTTTACAGGGAGGAAGAAGAGGGTGGACAAATAAGTGTTTGGGGTTTATTTCAGTTTTGTTATTATCGTTGTTATTTCATTATTTTGAGTTGTTAAAACTTCTTCAGGCAGATACGGATTTTTGCCATAATCATCAAGATTTAACCAAAAACTATATAAAGATTATTTCACTTTGTGTAATGAATCTAAAATATGAGAGTTTCACTTTTCTAATGATCTACAGATTTCTTTGAGATGCACCTGTATGTTAAAAGCAAACAACATCTTCATTGTCATGTGTTCTTTGCTGTCATAAACCAGACACCACACCTGCCTGTCTGTAATACAGTCACCAGACTCTGCTCCCACATTTTCATACTTTTCCATTTGCTGGGATTCGATTTGTGTTTCTGCGGCGGCGGCTTTGTCGTCCTTCGCTGCTGTGTTATCTCAGAGCCAGTGAACACACACACAGACACGGAGAAAAAACTAGAGCAGAAATCTGTTCACCTTAATTAATGTGCAGGCGTCTCGGGATTCAGAGCACTTTCCCCTCATTATTTGCATATGATGTTTAATTAGTTCTCCTAAATTAAAGAACAACTGCTTCACTTTTTCTGTACTAATTCCTCCTAAACTGAGGAATTCATTCTTGCGAACTGCATCTAAAAAAAAAAATGTCTTTCCTGTTGCTTAGTTAGCAGGATAACTTGAAAACCAGGTGAACATAACTAAGTAAAAATGACTATTTCAATTTTATGCAACTTTATGCTTGTAAGAGGCGAGTTGTTGCAGGAGATGCTGGTGGAAACAAGGCAGAGGAGTTGCTGCAAGCAAGACTTCATCTCCTAACGTTACTCCTCTCTTGTTTCCAGCAACAACTCGCCTCTCACGAGATTTCAGAGCGAGAATTGTCCTTGAGAGAGAGTTCAGTTTCCTGTTGTTAAGAAGAAGAACTTTATTAATCCTGCTAGAGGAATGGCCACCAGTCCACACTTCGTATCTCTGGTCTGAGCTGGACTCAAACCGGCGACCCTAAGGATTCCAAGCCCTAAGGGCTGAGCCAATGCCACGAGTCACTCGCTGGGACACTTTCTAAGATGTTGTCTTACCTTAGCCTTGGAAAACGTTAACGTCCTCAGAAAAGCAATTTCAGGGTTGCAGCACAACTAACATCAACAACACAAGAAAATAAACAGAAGCAACAATAATCGTCCAATCATCATGAGAAAATAATGCAAAATAAGTAAAGGTCTTCCTAGTCCAACAGGCATTTAAAATGCATGTCAATAACTGTATAAGTGAGATTTTAAACTGCACTGTCTCAGTGTATTCCACGTACCCCAGTCCCTGTTTTTCCCCGGACTCTCCCTGTCTCTTCTTTAATTGAGTAACTGCCATGGGTATAAATTAGTTTTTTGCACGGTTGGTTTTAAACTTGGGGTATCTGTATTACCACCAGACCAGAAGGGAGTGGCTGGAAAGAGGCAGGATAGGACCCAAATGCAAGATTTTAAAAAGAGAAGGATGCAGTTCGTGTGATTTATTAACAAAACTTAAACAGGCTACATGGGTTCAAGTCCAAACAAAGATAGTTTCCAAAATCCAAGGCACAAAGACAGGCAGGGAGCTCTCGACATAACTGACGAACATTTAAGCAGAAGGTAACGAGCAGGCGGGACCGAGACCAGATGGAGCGCATGAAGTAATCAGAGAAGGAAGCTAAACTAGACACAGACAGGTGCCTAAGATACTACGATCAAAATACAGAAACAGACGAGGACATGAACAAAAAAACAGACTAACAAGCTAAATGGGAAGATCTAAATGGGAAACAATAGAGAACAGATCTAAGAACTAAGACTCACACTACACACTAAGACATGAACCAAGACACGGGACTAAGATCTAAGAAAAGACAACAGGAATGAGACTGAACCAGTAATAACTGAACTAAGCTGATCATGCATATAAACAAACAAGACATGGAACAGAAACCCTGACAGCAACTCCTCTGAAAGTGGATGCGATGTATAACGGGTGTAACAGTCTGAGCCTGTCGGTGCCAAAAAGGAGCACTTAGTGTGGACGCCATTTTGACGGGGACAATCGCCCTGAAGGAATGCATGCAGCCGGTTCAGCTGCCTGCTGCAGCATTTACTGCACAAATTGAAAACTGTTTGTACCTACTAGTCATTTCCACACCACAATATGTGAAATGTAGCCCAGGTTTAAAAATACCCAAATTATCCGTTGCATTGCTAGATTGAGCACTTTTAAGAAATGTTTTTGCTGTGACATTTTACTCTTACTAAACAAAATGTTGTAGAACAGTGTTTCACTGAGATGTACTGTGATGCAAATCTAAATCCAGATGGATATATATTAAAATAACATATTCAGACCATTATGAAGCATTGCTGGAGGTACATGTTGGAGATCTTAATGTTGGATCGTAAAATAGCTTTTCTCCTGTAGTTGGACGGAGCATTGAGAGTCCAATCAAAGTGTTTTCAGACGTTAGCAGATTGGCTCTCGTCAGTCCACCAGCTGATCCGTCTGTTGGTCCAACACTTTGGTTCAGAGTGAAATATCTTGACATCTACCAGATGGACTGACTGAAATGTTTGGCAGACATTTACAACCCAAAGTCAGTGAAACCAAATGAATTTGTTTCCACTTGTTTCTATCTGTATAGGCTCAGGAACACTAAAGGACAAACTTGTGCTTAAGTGATTATTTATTTATGGCACAGCATCAAGTCATTCTCAAGTCGATACATCTGCAACTAGTCGACCAATCTGTGAATTATTTATTGGATTAGACGACTAGTCAGGATTATTTTTGTCCACCCTGTAACCCTAATTAAACCATTTAACTAATTAAATATCATTCAAATGAATTACTGATCTCCAACACAGCCTGACTAGCTATCGTTACCATTAAGTGAACGAGGTTGACTATTCAGAATGAACACTAGTATCAACACCAGGGAACTATTACTACTATTATTACTATTACTGATGCACTTAACGTGTCTGTGAACACAACTAAAAGAGCGTTCTCTGCCCCAAGAAAACAGCCAGGCTTTATCACCCAAAACAATAAGTTACAATCTGATTTATTGCCTGGTTTAGGTTTTAACTAGGTTTTTTAAAAAGATTTTTGCTTTGGAACTATATAAAGTAAAAAAGCACATTAAGAGCAAGGACTAGAAGCACAACTGCACACTAAGGGCCGGATTTACTAAAGGTTTGCGTGAGTAAAAACGTGTGATATCACCAGCTAATTAACATGTAAGCTGATTTACTAACGGTGTACACGCAGAATGACGTCTTTCAAAAGGGCAAGATAGCTATTTTTTATCTAATATTACAAATACTGTTACTCTCATTTAAACTAGTTTCTCCTCCATGTTGTGTGAAAGAGCCTCTGCAGTGGAAAGATGCAGATTTCCACTGCAGAGGTGTGCCAGTATGTGCTCCTTCCAGCCTCCTGAGAGCAACACGCTCCCCTTGTTCTCTTTTACATCTGTTTTACTTAAGTTATTGTAACACAGTTCAGTAGCCTTGTTTACATTAGGCTCGGCGTGGGTTGTGTGGGTGCTGCTGGTGGATTGTGAATCCACCCCTGGTTCAAAAACTACGCAGGCACATATACCAATAAAGTTTGTTTTTGTGATGAGTGATCAGTGTTTTAAAAGCAGTTTTCAATGTCAAATTTTCTAAACAAATGATTAAAGGGCGATGCTAAGTGTCCATACAAGGGTCGTCACTTCCATAGTCCTCTAACGGTTTCACACCAACACAAAGAGAAGGAGCACACACGTAGTATAAATATGTATATAATAAAAAGTTTGTTAATCTCCTAAGTTTTTTCATTTAGGAGCACATGTGCTTCTTGGGATAAAGCTTAGCGTAGATGTCTTGCACTTGTGACATTTCATGACAGTTAGAGCTCAAACAAATATAAATCTGCCACCATTTTGGTAATTTAATTAGTTGTTCAAATCCTTTATTCTATGAAAATTGCTTGCACCTTCTTTGGATTTTGTGACAGTAAACTGATTATCCTGGGATTTTGGACTGTTGGTTGGACAAATGACAACTGAACACCATCTCTTTCGATTCTGGGACGTTGTGATGAGCATTTAACAGTTTTCTGAGATTTTATGACTGTGATTTGGGCTCCAAGTCTTCCAGCTTGTGCGGTGAAACCTTTACAAATGTTTCAGAACGCAGCAGCGCGTCTGGTTTTTGATCAGCCCAAAAGGACTCATGTCCCTCCATTACTCAGTGACTCCACTGGCTCCCCGGGGCCTCCAGAATCAAATTCAAGTCACTAATGCTGCATACAGAGTGACTACTGGGTCCGCACCATCTACCTAAACAAACTTACTTTCCTTCTTGGCCGCTACGCTCCTCCAACGAACGCCGCCTGGCTCTGCCATCCCTTCACACAAACCAATCCCAGTCCCGGCTGTTCTCATCTGTGACACCACGATGGTGGAATGAGCTACCACACGCCATCAGAGCAGGGGCGTCCCTCTCTAACTTCAAGAAGCTCTTGAAAACTCATCTCTTCTGAGAACACTTCCTCTTATAACACCTCTAACTCCTAACCTCTAACATGCACTTCCTGTGCTCTTCTTCTTCTATCCCCTATAATGATCCTGTATTGATTGCACTTTTTGTTAACTCTTACTTCCTTCCCTCGGTATCTACCCCATTGATGTGATATGTACTGTGAGCTCTTACTAGTATTTAATGCTGCTCTTACTAATATGTATTGTCAGTTGTAGATCTGTAGTTGATGCTCTGTTGATGCTTGTATGTTGTTCCTCAAATGTAAGTCGCTTTGGATAAAAGCGTCTGCCAAATGTGTAAATGTATGTAAATGTAAATGTGATTTATCAAGTAAATAATCAGCTGATACGCAGCAGTGCACCTCCAAAAGCAAGCACTGAGAAGATTGTTAGCTAGTAAACATGGATTTAAACAATACAGGATTTAAAATACTTGTTTTATGGGGAAGAGCTCAAGGATACACACTGATTGTGAACATAACTTCCTGTGGATGAATCATAGACAGTATAAATAATGGACGAAGCCACTCCGCGGGTTTGAACGGAGAGCAGTCGTCAAAGAATCCCATTTCTCCTGTTTGTTTAATAGAAACTACAGTGAGCAGCTGTTTCAGGAAAATCTGTTTTAAACATGAAACTACGGTATATGTGAGTTGTTTTTAAAGACTATCATGAATATATCAGATTGTACATAATTACTGTTATTGCATATTATTTATATATCTATGTAATATGCTGATTTCTACTTTCATTGTATTTGTTGTACATTCCTCTGTGCTGCTGTGCCAAGGCGATTTTCCCTGCTTTAATAAAGCAGATCTGATCTTACTGAGCTCGGAGCAGAGAGACTCAGACAGGAAGTCAGACAGCACGGAGAGACGGACTGACATGTTGTTGGTTTGGATCTGAACGTGGGATTTGTTGACGATAAGAAAAAGGCGGAAACAGCAGCAGCTTTGCAGAGGTTAATATCTCTCCTTGTGAGGCGTGTCGGATACCAGCTGACTTCAGCTGACGTGATGATTTTGAGGTGTTCTGGGTTTGTTGATTACAGAGCTGTCGGTCGGTCCCATCTGCTCCTCACGTAGACTCGTCAAGTCTGACTGCGACTGTTGGCGCTAATTAAAGGTTTACACATCCGTCCTCTGCTCTTCTCTGGAACAGTGTTATTAGCACTGTGTGTGTGTGTGTAGTTGCATAAGGAGATGTCATGGTGACTCAAACCCACGTGTCTGACTTTGGGCGGTGGGTGTTGACACGCACACACACACACACACACACGCTCTGTCAGTGTTATTCTCTGATTTTGGTTATTTTAAAAATGCTGGAGGAAGTGATGATAACCTGTAATGTGTGTGTGTGTGTGTGTGTGAACACTTCTCTGATCTCTCTTTGTACGGTGCAGAGTTGCTCGCTCCCCTCAATTATTCATCAGTTTGTTTCCATGGTAACAGCTGCAGCCGTTGTGTGTGTGTGTTGGGGGGGGGGGGGGGCTTTAACAGCAGTAAGATGGACTCATCAGCTGATCATCCTGTATTATTGCAGCTGATGTGCACACAGGAACGACTGTTGGACCTCTGTGGCTGAGAACAGGAAGTGGGAGAAGTACTACTAGTGATAGTAGCACAAGTATTTACACTGTTTACTCACTGGTGGGTCACTTAGGCTTGGTTAGGTCATTTAACAACACAGCTGCTCTGAAGCGGCTTCCAGTAAGGCCTTAAAGACTCAGCTAAGCACCTGGATAAAAGAAACATCCCCTTCGACCACATTTCTGAAGTTGTGTTTCTGTCTGCCGGATGTGACGCAGTGTGTCTATAAATGGATGTATTATTTTAATTTAAAATATGAACTCCTACAAAGTAACAACAGATATTCTTTCTTGGTTTTACATGTTTTTGGCTGGTTCTGATTTCTCTGGTTCTAAATGGATTTTGTTGGTTCTGATTTTCTTATTCTATCTTGTTTGGTCTGGTTCTGATTGATCTGGTTCTACATGGTTTTGGCTGGTTCTAATCGCTCTGATTCTATGTGGTTTTGGATGGTTCTGATTGCTCTGATTCTACGTGGTTTTGGATGGTTCTGATCGATCTGATTCTACGTGGTTTTGGCTGGTTCTGATTGCTCTGGTTCTACGTGGTTTTGGCTGGTTCTGATTCCTCTGATTCTACGTGGTTTTGGCTGGTTCTGATTCCTCTGATTCTACGTGGTTTTGGCTGGTTCTGATCGATCTGATTCTACGTGGTTTTGGCTGGTTCTGATTCCTCTGATTCTACATGGTTTTGGCTGGTTCTGATTCCTCTGATTCTACGTGGTTTTGGCTGGTTCTGATCGATCTGATTCTACGTGGTTTTGGCTGGTTCTGATTGCTCTGGTTCTACGTAGTTTTGGCTGGTTCTGATCGATCTGATTCTACGTGGTTTTGGATGGTTCTGATTGCTCTGGTTCTACGTGGTTTTGGATGGTTCTGATCGATCCGATTCTACGTGGTTTTGGCTGGTTCTGATTTCTCTGGTTCTACGTGGTTTTGGATGGTTCTGATTGCTCTGGTTCTACATGGTTTTGGATGGTTCTGATCGATCCGATTCTACGTGGTTTTGGCTGGTTCTGATTGCTCTGGTTCTACGTGGTTTTGGCTGGTTCTGATCGATCTGATTCTACGTGGTTTTGGCTGGTTCTGATTGCTCTGGTTCTACACTGTTTTTGCTGGTTCTGATTCTACATGGTTTTGGATGGTTCTGATTCCTCTGATTCTACATAGTTTTGGATGGTTCTGATTGCTCTGATTCTACGTGGTTTTGGCTGGTTCTGATTGCTCTGATTCTACGTGGTTTTGGATGGTTCTGATTGCTCTGATTCTACGTGGTTTTGGCTGGTTCTGATTGCTCTGGTTCTACACTGTTTTTGCTGGTTCTGATTCTACATGGTTTTGGATGGTTCTGATTCCTCTGATTCTACATAGTTTTGGATGGTTCTGATTGCTCTGGTTCTACGTAGTTTTGGCTGGTTCTGATCGATCTGATTCTACGTGGTTTTGGATGGTTCTGATTGCTCTGGTTCTACGTGGTTTTGGATGGTTCTGATCGATCCGATTCTACGTGGTTTTGGCTGGTTCTGATTTCTCTGGTTCTACGTGGTTTTGGATGGTTCTGATTGCTCTGGTTCTACATGGTTTTGGATGGTTCTGATCGATCCGATTCTACGTGGTTTTGGCTGGTTCTGATTGCTCTGGTTCTACGTGGTTTTGGCTGGTTCTGATCGATCTGATTCTACGTGGTTTTGGCTGGTTCTGATTGCTCTGGTTCTACACTGTTTTTGCTGGTTCTGATTCTACATGGTTTTGGATGGTTCTGATTCCTCTGATTCTACATAGTTTTGGATGGTTCTGATTGCTCTGATTCTACGTGGTTTTGGATGGTTCTGATTGCTCTGATTCTACGTGGTTTTGGCTGGTTCTGATTGCTCTGGTTCTACACTGTTTTTGCTGGTTCTGATTCTACATGGTTTTGGATGGTTCTGATTCCTCTGATTCTACATAGTTTTGGATGGTTCTGATTGCTCTGATTCTACGTGGTTTTGGCTGGTTCTGATTGCTCTGATTCTACGTGGTTTTGGATGGTTCTGATTGCTCTGATTCTACGTGGTTTTGGCTGGTTCTGATTGCTCTGGTTCTACACTGTTTTTGCTGGTTCTGATTCTACATGGTTTTGGATGGTTCTGATTCCTCTGATTCTACATAGTTTTGGATGGTTCTGATCGATCTGATTCTACGTGGTTTTGGATGGTTCTGATTGCTCTGGTTCTACGTGGTTTTGGCTGGTTCTGATCGATCTGATTATATGTGGTTTTGGATGGTTCTGATTGCTCTGGTTCTATGTGGTTTTGGCTGGTTCTGATCGATCTGATTCTACGTGGTTTTGGATGGTTCTGATCGATCTGATTCTACGTGGTTTTGGATGGTTCTGATTGCTCTGGTTCTACGTGGTTTTGGATGGTTCTGATCGATCTGATTATATGTGGTTTTGGATGGTTCTGATTGCTCTGGTTCTACGTGGTTTTGGATGGTTCTGATCGATCTGATTATATGTGGTTTTGGATGGTTCTGATTGCTCTGGTTCTACGTGGTTTTGGCTGGTTCTGATCGATCTGATTATATGTGGTTTTGGATGGTTCTGATTGCTCTGGTTCTACATGGTTTTGGATGGTTCTGATCACTCAGATTCTATGTGGTTTTAGATGGTTCTGATTGCTCTGGTTCTACGTGGTTTTAGCTGGTTCTGATTCTCTGATTCTAAATGGTTTTGGATGGTTTAGATTGATCTTGTTCAAATCTCTTTTAAAAAACTCACTTTTATCAGAAAGCATATCCAGATTTTATCTGAGCTGCCACTCGTTTTACTATTCCTGCCCTACCTCTTATCACTTTGTTTGCTTGTCTTATCTTCCTTACCTCCTACTGAACATATTTGTTATACTTTATTGTGATCCTTTTTCTTATATTCTGTATTTTATCCCCCTGTATCTTTTACCCACGTGGTTATTTGTTTTTGTATTTTATGTGTGATTGTAGTGAAGCACTTTGTTCTTTGTTTGAAGTGCTATATAAATAAAGCTTATTATTATTATTATTATTATTATGTGGTTTTTGGATGGTTCTGATCGCTCTGATTCTACATGGTTTTGGATGGTTCTTATTGTACATGGTTTTGGATGGTTCTGATTGCTCTGATTCTACGTGGTTTTGGCTGGTTCTGATACCTCTGATTTTATATGGTTTTGGATGGTTCTGATTCTCTGATTCTAGGTGGTTTTGTCTGGTTCTGATTGCTCTGGTTCTACAGTATTTTTGCTGGTTCTGATTGTACATGGTTTTGGATGGTTCTGATTCTCTGATTCTACGTGGTTTTGGATGGTTCTGATTGCTCTGGTTCTACAGTATTTTTGCTGGTTCTGATTGTACATGGTTTTAGCTGGTTCTGATTCTCTGATTCTAGGTGGTTTTGGATGGTTCTGATTCTCTGATTCTACGTGGTTTTGGATGGTTCTGATTCTCTGATTCTAGGTGGTTTTGGATGGTTCTGATTCCTCTGATTCTACGTGGTTTTGGATGGTTCTGATTGCTCTGGTTCTACAGTATTTTTGCTGGTTCTGATTGTACATGGTTTTAGCTGGTTCTGATTCTCTGATTCTAGGTGGTTTTGGATGGTTCTGATTGCTCTGATTCTACGTGGTTTTGGATGGTTCTGGTTTCTCTGGTTCCTGCTGAGTTTTGCAGCTGTCAGCCAGTTATTAGTGGGTTGGCAGTGACATTCTGAGTTGAGGTAGTAGTTTCCACTATTTCCTGCACTAGCAGCTGTAGTACTAGTAGAATTAGTTTTGTGATTTTTGGAGTATTAGCAGTAGTAATAGTGCCAGTCATTACAGTGTTTGTAGTAGCTGTTAATGATGATGGTTTTTCAGTGTTTCTTTTGTAGTCGTAGTATTAGGAGTAGTAGAAGGAGCAGTAGTAGTAGCGTTTGTAGTAGCAGTAGCTGCTGTTATTGATGATGATGTTTTAGAAGTAGTAGTTTCAGTAGTATTAGAGGCAGTAGTAGTGAATCCTGTCCATTCACAACTTCCTTCTTTAAGTTAAAAATAAATATAGCAGTACAACAGACATAAATACTGTCATGCTGTTTTCCTGCTGTGCTGCCATGTTGTCTCCAGCAGGGGGCGTGATAGGCTCAGAGTGCAGCTGGCGACCTGTGTGATCAGCAGGGGGCAGACCTGATCAGATCAGATTAGTCTGCACACTGAGAACCAAACCTCAGTTATATAATAACACATTATTATAACGTGATGAGAGTGTACAGTGGAGAGTGGTCGAGAGACATTGACAGAGACAGAGACAGACAGAGAGAGAGAGAGCTGTGATTAATACGAGCGCTGCATGTTGACCTGCATTTTGCTGCACTCATAGTAATATCACTCTTAATACCTTTAATACAAACACACACTGACTCTAATCCAGTGTAATCTGCTGCTGGGACACTGACCCACATTTCTGACCACTTCACTACCTGCTGGACGAGGACACGCCCTCCTCCAGCGCACAGCCAATGAAACCACAGAGAACAGAACAGCTGCTTTCTTATAGATTTCACACAGGAATAAAATCCTTTTGTTAGTTGACATGTACATTAAGGTTTACTAAAATGTAGTAAACAAATACTACTCACAAGGCAGCGTTGGATTTTATCTGTTGATGTTTTTATCTTCACCGTAGTACTCTTACTAGTACTCATGAAACTATCAAAGTACTCGTTAAAATATTGTAGTTGCTGCAAAAAGTGGTAATATTTTTGATAATATTCAGGTTGTTAAAGCCTGACCAGTACTTTATTTTTGAAGCCAAAGCAGGTCCTCAGAATATCTATCTATCTATCAGCATTGCATCACTTCGACTGCTATGCATGCATGGAGGGTTTCACCCCAAATCCTGCACCCTGAGACTGGACACTAAGCGAAGCGACGGAGGCCGAGGGCGAGTGAGTGTCAAGACCTTGCACTTTGCTAGACAAGCTAGCTAGCTACAAATACGGTCACACCTGGTTCCCAAAACACCAAGATGGCGGCAGCCAAAATGCCATCGGGGGACATCATGGTGGCTACGTCCACTTCTTTTATATCGTCTGTCGTACTGCGCCTTCAACTGGCTCAAGCTAACATATTTTAAGAGTTTTAATTATTATGTGATTGAAGAAAATGAAAATTATCAAGTTATCCTTCCTTCCTTCCTTTCTCCTTTATTCTTTCCTTCCCTCCATCCTTTGCCCCTTATTTTATAATGTTCTTCCTTTTGTATTCCTTTCCTTCCTTTCTTTTTCCTTTTCCTCATTTATTCTTTCCCTCCCTCCATCCTTTCTTCCTTCCTTATTTTATAATGTTCTTCATTTTTTATTCTTTTCCTTCATCCTTCCATTCTTCCTTCCTTCCTTTCTCCTGTCCTTTCCTCGATCCTTTGCCCCTTATTTTATAATGTGCTTCCTTTTGTATTCCTTTCCTTCCTTTCTTTTTCCTTTTCCTCCTTTATTCTTTCCCTCCCTCCATCCTGTCTTGCTTCCTTATTTTATAATGTGCTTCCTTTTGTATTCCTTTCCTTCCTTTCTTTTTCTTTTTCCTCCTTTATTCTTTCCCTCCCTCCATCCTTTCTCCGTTTCACTTTCATATTTCTTTTATTCACCATTTATTCCTTCCATTGATCTCCACTTCCTCCCTTCGTCATGCTCGTTTCCTCCCTCCATCCACCTTACAAACCAGCTGAGAAATACAGCAGCCTCCCTCCTCCCTTTGCCTCTTCATCCTCCCGCCCTCCTCCTCCTCCCCATCCTCCCATCTGCGCAGACTCTACCTCCCCCCCTTCCTGCCTCCCTCCCTCCTCCACTGCCTCATTTTATGGAGGAGCTTCACATCTGCAGCGCTCCCTCTCTCTCTCCCGTTTGCCGTTTGCCGAGCCTCAGGAAGCGTCTCCATGATGGTTTCTGTTTGAGCAGGTCGCCCGTCACATAGTCGCTCACAGAGGAAGACGAGGAGGAAGAAGAGGAGGCAGAGGAGTGGGTGGTGTAGTTTGTGGCGGCTGCATCTGCATGGCGCTGGGGGGGGAGGCGACGCTCGGCTCGGCTTCACCATGATCGCCGTGTCGTTTAAATGCCGCTGCCAGATCCTGCGCAGGGTGAACAAAGGTAGAGAGACATAGAGAAACACTGGAGGAGAGAGAGAGAGAGGCTGGATGTGTGTGTGATGGAGGGATAAACATGTTTGCATGTATAACATACGTGTGTGTGTGTGTGTGTGTGTGTGTGTGCGGCACTGGTTGAGCATCATTTGGTGTAAACGGCTGACACTGAAAAGAGAAAGAGCTGGTTGTTTATGACCAAAGCCAGCTGTGTGTGTGTGTGTGTGTGTGTGTGTGTGTGTGTGTGTGTGTGTGTCTGAAAATGATCTCCAGATGGATTCATTCAGTCGATCGCTGCAGGTTGCTTCGGGCGAGAGACCTTCAGAGTGAGTGTGAGCAGGAGAGAGAGAGAGAGCATCTTATTTTCATGAATGTAATATTCATGGTGTGTGTTAACGGGGAGAGCGAGCATAGAGGAGAAAGGAGGGCACAGACTCAGAGAGAGAGATAATGTGTTCAGGAAGTCTGGTGCGGTTTGAAGCTTCAGGTGTTTGTGTTTTTCCTGGTGGATAAAGTATTCAGATTATTAAGTAAAAGTGGCAGTACTACAATGTAAAACATACTCGATTAGCAGTGGTGGAAGAAGATTTGTAGAAGTACTATGTTACAAGTAAAAGTACAGGAAGCTACTGTCTTTGTTCCCAGGATATTAGATATTATTACCACTATGTGTCCCTTAAGTCTGGACTGACTTTAGAAAAGGGGCGTTTAAATCCCTTCACTTGGAATCAGCTGTAAAACGTCCTGAATCTTCGGCTTTTGAAGTACTTTTAAAAGACTGGAAATCCTGGCTATAGATGTTGTGACTGATTAATCATTTGATCCTCGTTGTTGATGATTTGTGGCAAATATTTATGAACATGTTGACCTTTTAACTGATTATTAATTCCCATGTGTTTTATCTTTTTATGTCTGCAACCTTGTTAATTATGCTACTGACGGTCTCGGCCAGGACACTCTTGAGTTTATTCCTGGTTAAAAGGTTATAATAACAATAATAATAATAATAATAAAAGATCCTGTATTCACAAGCATACTTATTTAGTACTAGCATCAAAATATACCAGTAAAAGTACTCATAATGCAGAATGGACCATTTCAGAAAAATATATATACTGGATTAAATATTTTTATTTATTATGAAAAGGGAGACTTTTCACACACACTTCCATTAAAATAAAAAGCTTTGTCGTCGCGGGGTAATTTATATATATATATTTTTTGAATTAATGATCAAAGTTACTAAAACTGTCAGACAAATGTAGACTAGTGAAGTAAAAAGTACAGATTTTCCTTCTGAGATGTAGCAGAGTAGAAGTTTAAAGAAGCCTAAAATGTAGTACCTCAGAATACAGTACTTTAGTAAATGTACATAGTTACATTGCACCACTGTTTATTACAAGTGAAAGTCCTTGTTATTCAGATCCTTTACTTACAATAAAGTAGAAATACTTCTGTTATAAGTACCTTCAGAATTTGCAATAAAATGTACTAAAAGTACAACCAGTAAGTCTCATTGTGCAGAAAGGCCCCTTTCAGAGTGTTATATTTATATAATTGGACTTTTGTTACAAACATAATTATTTGTAAGCGTCATTTTAATGATTTTTATAACACTGCAACCATGAAAGTCTTCAGCAGGTAGAAATCACTTTTACAGAGACCTTCAGGAAAAACTGACACAAAGAGAAAAATGACCAATACTTAAGCACAGAATCTTTCATGTGAATATTTCATGTGCTTTCTCCCCAAAAGGCTGAAAATGTGGACAATACCAAAACACTTGTACTGATCCACACCCCCTCCAGCAAGAGCAGCGTTTAATTATGATTTCTGATAACATCATAACATTTCCCTCTGAAATGTAGTGACTGAAATGGATTTCACGTTAAGCAGCACTGGTTGGAGGATTGTGAGCAGTAATTTAGTGACTCTTCAGTATTTATAGTAACTGACTGACGGAGCAGATAAGTGTGTTTCTGGTTTGGTTGTTGTTGAAGGTCAGACAGCTGTTTGCAGACCTGAGGATGATTCTTGTTGGATCTAAATATCAACTTTAACCATTTTCTGTCCCATGGAGCTTTTATATCCGGTCACTTCGTGTTCCCTCTTTATTTTTATTTGCAGAAGCAAATCAAGTCACCTACAGTGGTTTTTTTCTTTCCAAGTCATTGATGAATTGTCAGAAAATTGTTTATTTGAAGCCCAAGTTGACGTCTTCAAATGTCTGGTTTTGTCCGACCAACAGTCCAAAAGGCAGAAGAGAAAAACACATTTAAAGAAGCTGTGGTTGTTTGCTTTTTCCTTGTTGATTTTGTTGTTGATTAATTGGCTTATTGTTTCACTACCGCTGATGCTACATGTCACACTTTAGGCTTCTGTAACTATAGTATTTTTCTGCAGTTTTTATTTATTTGTTTGCTTGTTAAGGAGTTCAGTCTTCCTCGTAGTTTAGCTACAGACTGACATTTAAATAGTCAATATTTTTCAAATCAAAAAGTTAAACATATCTGATTCAGAACAATAAAAAAAAAACACATCTAATCTCACTTTTTTGACTGATTTGCGATACTGTGGGGGAATCAACATTTTATAATAATTTTCCCTTTTTTATTGAGAAAACATATTTAAATGATTGTGGTGTTATTTTTGCAAGGATTTGTACCAAACAAAGATGTTTTCTTAAATCTAATAATATGATGAGTAGGCCACAACGTCTCTGCAGCGCAACAAAATTTAATTTAAAATGGCATTTTGACACACATATCACCTTTTGGAAATATTGCACGTCCTGCTGTTTGAAAATTAGTTAGTCATATTGCGATTTCGATAAGATTTTCATTAATTGTTCAGCCCTAATCTGATTCCAGCTTCTGAAATGTGAGGATTTACTGGTAGACGGTCAGATATAAATTACAAATTTGAAGACCTCACCTTGGGCTCTGAGAAATCGCATTGGGAATGTTTGGCTATTGTCAGATTGATTTAATAATCATTTAGTTCCAGCATAAATATATCCAGTAACCAGTAGAACTTGCAGTACATTTACTCAAAAACTGTACTTTACTTGAGTATTTCCATTTTATGCAACTTTATACTTTCACTGCACCAAATCCCAGAGGGAAATATTGTACTTTTAACTTCACTACATTTGTCTCACAGCTTTAGTTGTGAGTTACTTTGAAGAATAGAATTTTACATTAAAACACGTATGTAGTGATAGTCTACTCAAGTGGCCGACCAATAGACTAATTTGTCTGCCATTCAATAGGATGATATCTGGCATTTTGAGAAAATTAGCATCGGCCGATACCTGCACTCACGAGGCCGATATATCATCCTAAATGACAGCAGATCTAATCTAAAAGCATCACTGGCTAGTGTTAAATATA
This sequence comes from Micropterus salmoides, assembly GCF_014851395.1. Taxonomy (NCBI): domain Eukaryota; kingdom Metazoa; phylum Chordata; class Actinopteri; order Centrarchiformes; family Centrarchidae; genus Micropterus; species Micropterus salmoides. The sequence continues at coordinate 1,114,904 of NW_024044681.1, forward strand.
TATAAAGTTATACTGTAGATAATAATGCAGCTGAATGACTTCTGACAAACTTATCCGCTCTCCCTTAAACATCAGTCAAGCTCTGAAATCTACAGCAGAACCCAAAGTATGTTTCTGTTTCATTCATTAATCAAACTTTGATCTGAAACAACACGTTACTGGCTGAGATGTTTATTAGCTTGTACTCTGCAGGAATAATGGGATTATATATGACTTTTCTTTGTTTTGATATCAGCATTATATATAAACCATCGGCTGCTCTCTAAATATCTGCATCAGCCATTCAAAAACCTGTATTGGTCGACCACCACCAGTAACCTTCTGGCGAATGGAAACACCTGCAGATGACCTGCAGATGTTTCCTGATCCTGATCCGTAATCAGCTGTTTGTATTTAGATTTTCAGTGCGTAAGCGCAAGAGGCCGGGCCTCGAGCTCCACCATTCCTGAAAGTTTAATTTGTGTTTCTGAGGTTTAACACGTACACGCTGTCAGTATAGTTTGGATTAAAAATGGATCATCTCTGTGTCACAGCTACCCTCAGTGGGTATTAAATATACAAGTAAAAACACATTTCATCTTGTGGCTGTGAAACAACACATGTAAATGGATGTAAAAGTGTTTTCTCAGTTATAATTAATTAATCGGCTGCTGATACAATCACATAACAGTTTTTCTGAATTGAGTACTTTTAATATTTGGGTACATTTTCCTGATTATACTTCCATAAGTAAAGGATCTGAACACTTCCTTATGCGTAAACTTGTTTAAAGAATTGTAGCAATCAATAATACGAGTTAAAGAGGTGGTATTATGCTCATTTTCAGGTTCAAAATCCTATTTAGGGGTTGTACCAGAACAGGTTTACATATTTTTGTCATACTGCACATTGCACAGCCTGCCCGAGGAAATCAGGTCGGCTGAGTCAGTGAACTCTTTTAAGTCCCTTCTTAAAACATACTTCTATAGGAGAGCCTTTCCCGATCTTATTTGACTTCATTTTATCCCTTTTATTTTATTGTATTTTACTAATTTTATATTAATCTGTATTTTAGTCTTTTCAATGTTTTCATGCTCTTATCTTGTTTTTTTGTATTATTCTTTACACTTGTTAAAGCACTTTGTAACTTGTTTTTGAAAAGTGCTCTACAAATAAGGATTATTATTATTATTATTATTGCTGCAGCTCCTCTTTCCACCCTGTGTTGAAGGCTTCGTTTTAGCTATGGAGTGATACATCTTGTCTCTAAATGATCTTTGTTGGGAGTTGCACATGCTCAGTTCCTAGTTAAGGACTACTAGTCAATCAGAAGCAGAGGGCGGGTCAGCGAGAAGCCGGTAAACAGCTCGGGTTCAGCCGTACATGTTGCCGACCGGCTTGGCAACATGGACTGGAGCGAGAGTTTCAGAGCGGTGAGTTATTAATCTGTATCCATAAAGTTTTAACTGAGCTCTGTCTCTACATCACAGGAACAACTTTATGTCCACTGACTGCCTGGAGGGTAGCTAGTGTTTGGAAGGGAGAGGAGAGCTGTGTGCTGCAGCTCACTGCTTTTCCACCGGTGTTTTTGAGGGCGTGTCGGAGTAGTCGCTTGGCGGGCGTTAAATGAGGCGCATTTAGGGAAACGGCTGGACTACAAGCGAGCTGTTTTCAGGCAGTTCAGAGCAGAGTTTTCTGTGGGAGATGGGAAAAAGCCAAAAAGCATAATACCACCTCTTTAAGATTATTCATTTATTATATAACATACAACAGTGTGTAGTATAAAGCGTTATATGTGAATATACACTATGTACTGTAGTTGAAAGGGAGAGATGCTGCTGCCCTACATCTGGAGGAGGAGGAGGAGGAGGAGGAGGAGGAGGCTTAGCTTTCATCTTCACTTAGCTATGGTGTGTGTGTTTTTCAGAGTCTCATTGTTATTTCTGAGCTCTGCTGCCGGAACCAAACAGAACATAATAGATCTAGAGCAGATTAGAATAGACTATAGTGAAATGAAATGAAACCAAACAGGAGACCAAAATAGAACAACACGATGCTGAACTGTAACAAGACAAAACACAAGTGTGACGTGATTTACAGGCGCGACTAACGATTTAATATCACTGGTCTGATGTTGCCTGAAGGCGCTGTGACTTCATGATAATTTTCGCTAAGTCGACTGACTTTCAACATACAATTGGACAAAAATTAGTCTTTTAATAGATTTGTTGATCCCCAGACAGGAAATGCAGGCATTGCAGCAACACAAGGATAAAAATAAGTAAAGATAAATGGAGAAAATAATTGAAAAATATAATTAAAGGTTTGTTAAACTAAAATAAGAATAGAAGTATAGAAACTTTTACAAGAGCAATTAAAGACAAAGTTCTGAGGTAGAAGTGACAGTGGTGTGGTCTAGTATAGTATAATTAAACAGCAATCAGAATAATGTATGGTATGATTAAGTAATAATAGTGTCTGTCTGTATTAATATATATAATAATAATAATAATAATAATACAATTACACAATTACAGTATAAAGTGAAATATAGTCATATAGTATAACAGTAAATATAGTAAAGTACAGCAATATAAAAGAATATAAAATATAATATAGGAAATCAATCAATTGCAAAACCTCACATGTCAAGCAGAAACCAGATGTTTCGTATTTCAATTATCAGAAAAGCTTATGATTTATTTTCTGAATTGATCCATAATAATTTCAGAACTATAGTTAGCGTTGTGGTGGTGATTCTAATTTTTCAGAAACATCAAACATCCAATCAAATCTCTGCATCTAAATTGAAATGATGTCACGGTTCATTGCTTAGCTCCGCCTCTGCTGTCTCATCTGCATGATGATGTCACCAGGGGGTCTCCCAGTGGACTGCTGTGATTGGCCCACACTTAGATAGACCACTGTGTTCTCCACAGGGATTGGTCACTGTACTGATGAGGTCACCTCTCTCTGGCAGTAGTTTCTTTATTCATAAGGACAAGCTGACTTGACAGATCTCTCAGCAGCAGCTTTAGACTTTAAACCAGACGGTTAACGGGGCAGTAAAAGTCATTTCAGAGCTTCGTTAACAAATAGCATCATCTGAAGCATGCTGCTAACATGCTAATACTGGCTAATGAGACCAGAAAACTTAAGTAAGGATATATGTAGCTCATCGGTAGTTTTTTAGGTAGTTTATTAGCTCTGAGATGTATTTTTGTGGTGGAAGGTCTGTGACGTCTGATGATGACGGTGAGTACAGATGCATTATGGGAGCGTGTCACTTTTACATTATGTGTAAAGGTTTCTGTCTGTTGCGGTTTGTCAGTGAACTCAGACAACTTACTAGGTTTCTGGCCTTTAAACCAGTTGAAATAACTGGTAGAGCTTCAGAACCAGGTAGAGGAACTGGTCAATCTTCAGAGTCATTGAGAGGAACTGGTGAAGCTTCTGAACTAGTTAGAGAAACTCGTTGCACTTCGGGGTTGTTTCAGAAGTAGTGGATCTGGTCAAGCTTTTTAACCCGTTGAAGGAACTGGTAAATGTCTGGAACCAATTAAAGAAAGTGGTGGAGCTTCAGAACCAGGTAGAGGAACTGGTGAAGTTTCTGAACCTGTTAGAGAAAATGGTCGAACCTTCGAACCAGTTAGAGAAATTGGTAGCTTCAGAAGTAGTTAGAGGACCTGGTCAAGCTTTGTAACCCTTTGAAGGAACTCGTAAATGTCTGGAACCAGAGGTTGGGGAACTTCACAACCAGTTAAAGGAGCTGGTTAAGGTTTGGAGACATTGAGTAGCACTCGTTGAACAACCTAAACCTTAAAAGGAAGTCATAGAGCTTTGGAACTTAGTTACAGAAACTGGTAAAGGGCTGGGACCAGTTACAGGAAATGGTTGAGCTTCAGTACTAGTTAAAGGAACTGATAGAAGTTTTGAGCAAGTCAGAGTAATATTTTTGTGTGTTTCTTTGTGTTTCAGATGAGGGGCCATACACCAAACACTCTGCCGGGGCGAGACCTCCAGATGGAGCGCTGGCCATCAGGAGGCAGAGTATACCAGGTAACACAAAACACACATTTATATATTATCTATTATTTAGTTGTTGGTGATCTCTTCTATCCATTTCTTTCTTTTCTGATTTCTCTTGGTTGTGTGTGATTCCACCAGCACAGCGATGGAGATAACAGCTCTGAAATTAGAACACATACAAACATTTGCAAGTTTTTGATACGTGTGACCTGAAGGAAGATGCTTGCAGTCGCACTTTATCTCCTCCCACCTGGAGCTGGTGGCCTACTTGCAAATCAGAATACTGAAATCAGAATTTACCGAAATGTCTGTGACTGCAACTAAATATTATATTTGTGACCTGAGACAGTTGTCATAACAATCTCAAGGACAGTAGAGAGCTGTTACAGTGATGGACAACCTTACAGTTTATTGTTTCTCCAGCGATTAATAAAACAATGGGTACATCCTGGATTTTTGGAGCCAGTTAAAATAACTGGTTGAGATGGAGAACCAATTAGAAGAACTTTTGGTGCTTCAGAGAAAGTTAGGGGAACTGGAAACCTGCAACACCAGTTGATGAAGGATCTGTTGGAGCTTCAAACTGGTTAAATTAACTAGTGGATGTTTTGAACTAGTTAAAGGAAGTAGTGGAGCTTCAAATCCAAGTACAGGATCAAGGTAGAGCTTCAGAACTAGTAAGAGGTGCTGGTAGTGTTTCAAATCAAGTTGATGGAGCTTTAAAGCCAACTCAAGAAAATTGGTACATCTGATCCTATTAAAAACCATTAGAGCAACTGGTACAGCTTCTGAACAAGTTAGGGGGACTGGTAGAGGTTCTGAACCAGTTACAGGACTGTTAGAATTGTAGAACCAATTAGATGGAGGAGAGGAAATGGAAGAGGTTTGGATTCAGTTAAAGGAACTGGTAAAGCACCCGAACCAGTTACAGACACTAGAAGTGCATCTGAACTAGTTACAGTAACTAATCAAGCTTCCGAAGCAGTTAAAAGAACTGGCGGATGTCCAGAGCCAATTAAAGTATGTGGTATAGATTTGCAACCACTTGGAGGAACTGGTAAAGCTTTTAAACTAGTTGGAGGAACTGGTAGAGCTTCAGGACTAGTTGGTGGAACTGGTAGAGCTTCAAGAGCTTCAGGACTTGTTGGTGGAACTGGTAGAGCTTCAAGAGCTTCAGAACTAGTTGGTGGAACTGGTAGAGCTTCAGGACTAGTTGGTGGAACTGGTAGAGTTTCAGAACTAGTTGGTGGAACTGGTAGAGCTTCAAGAGCTTCAGAACTAGTTGGTGGAACTGGTAGAGCTTCAAGAGCTTCAGAACTAGTTGGAGGAACTGCTAGAGCTTCAGAACTAGTTGGTGGAACTGATAGAGTTTCAGAACTAGTTGGAGGAACTGCTAGAGCTTCAGGACTAGTTGGTGGAACTGGTAGAGCTTCAAGAGCTTCAGGACTTGTTGGTGGAACTGGTAGAGCTTCAAGAGCTTCAGAACTAGTTGGTGGAACTGGTAGAGTTTCAGAACTAGTTGGTGGAACTGGTAGAGCTTCAAGAGCTTCAGAACTAGTTGGTGGAACTGGTAGAGCTTCAAGAGCTTCAGAACTAGTTGGTGGAACTGGTAGAGCTTCAAGAGCTTCAGAACTAGTTGGAGGAACTGCTAGAGCTTCAGAACTAGTTGGTGGAACTGGTAGAGTTTCAGAACTAGTTGGAGGAACTGGTAGAGCTTCAGAACTAGTTGGAGGAACTGGTAGAGCTTCAGGACTAGTTGGAGGAACTGGTAGAGCTTCAGAACTAGTTGGAGGAACTGGTAGAGCTTCAGGACTAGTTGGAGGAACTGGTAGGGCTTCTAAACTAGTTGGTGGAACTGGTAGGGCTTCAGGACTAGCTGGAGGAACTGGTAGAGCTTCAGGACTAGTTGGAGGAACTGGTAGAGCTTCAGGACTAGTTGGAGGAACTGGTAGAGCTTCAGGACTAGTTGGTGGAACTGGTAGAGCTTCAGGACTAGTTGGTGGAACTGGTAGAGCTTCAAGAGCTTCAGAACTAATTGGTGGAACAGGACTAGTTGGTGGAACTGGTAGAGCTTCAGGACTAGTTGGTGGAACTGGTAGAGCTTCAAGAGCTTCAGAACTAATTGGTGGAACAGGACTAGTTGGTGGAACTGGTAGGGCTTCAGGACTAGTTGGTGGAACTGGTAGTGCTTCAAGAGCTTCAGAACTAATTGGTGGAACTGGTTAAGCTTCACGACTAGCCATTGATGTTTCAGAACCAGCAAAACCGCCACTGAGATCCTCGTAGTGGATTTAATGTCACTAACAGACGGGTGCACACACATTTCTTATTTAGTCTCGGATTTATAGTAAAATCTGAAATAGTGCAGCTTTAACAAAACTGTTTTCCTCTGAAAAAAGCTTTTTTGTAATTCAGCATCTTTCAGTGTGAAAGCAGATTTTGAAGTAACACTTTCAAAAGTTTCTCCTTCGCAGCTGCAGGAAACTGGTTCACATTTAGATGAATAGAAGATTTTGGGGGTTTTCTTTTTCAGACTGTGAGTCAGAGCTGATGTTTTAGAAAAGCTGCTGCTCTTCAGAAAGCCTTCTGTGCAGGAAGAAGATGAGGGAGGAGAAGAAGACAGCAATGGTCATGAAGATTAGACGTCTGAATGAAAGAGGACGAAACCCTGCCTGATTAATATTAAATACAACATTTAAATGAAATCCTGCTTTCTGGTTTATCACCTGAGGGCAGCTCACACCAGATTGTACGAAGTCTGCTGTGAAAAATCTCCCTCTCTCTTCCCTTTTCTCCCGCTGGTGAATATTTTAGCCCTTTGATGAAATATAGATGGACCAAAGAATAGAAGATGACTTCACTTCTCTCTCCTTTTTTTTTTTTTGGAGATGACTAAATTATTATTTTATTTCTCCATGCTGAGAGACAGTTAGTGTAGGGATGGAAAAGAAAGAGAGATGGAATAACTAAGACTGGATGAAATGAAAGAGTTCAGTTATGCAGTAAAATCACATTATGTATCCTTTGGTGTGATGTAGACGAGTTTCGGGGCTGCACGGTGGTGGAGCTGATGAAGAAGGAGGGGACGACGCTCGGACTGACGGTTTCTGGCGGCATTGACAAAGATGGGAAGCCCCGGGTTTCAAACCTACGACAGGGAGGCATCGCTGCCAGGTAACGGATCTCTGTCTGAGTCTGTTTTGTCTGGCGGGCTAGTCTATTATTTTCTAATCTTTTAATCTTTTAGTGTTTTTATCACATTCTAACCTGCTCTACATCCCATCTGTTCTGTGTCTTCTCCGATTCTTTTTGAATCTCGCTTCTGGTTCCTTCACCACAGATCTCGTCATCCTCTTCCTTCTCCTCCTCTTCCCCTTCATGGCTAAAATGAAAGGAGTCTCCAGAGCGGCGTCTCTGGGGACTCGTGTCTAAGAAAAATATATACTAAATCATTTGTAGACATCAGTCGTTTCCCTTCAGTAGAAAAGGTGAACGTCAGCTCACCTGTGTTTTGTACCTGAGGTGTTGCTACTGTTAGCGTTAGCTGTATCTGGGGCGCCATTGTAGCTGGGAGAGCGCGACACGTTGAACACAGTGCATTCCTTCAGATTCACGCTGTGTTGAAGTAAACGCTTCGTCATGTCGGAGCTACTTCCTCGCACCAAACCTCCTTACTGCAGCTGATGCATTTTGCTGTGTCATTCTCTTTTTTGGTGAAGCTAAGCCAAACTTTGGAGCGTTAGCTGCGATCCGCCATGGTCCAGGACTGGAAACAGAAGCACTCTCTTCTTCATGCTTTGTTGACCTGGCAGATAAGAGACATGTTTATGGACTGTAAAATGCTCACTGCAGTTCAATCAGGAGCTGAAATATGCAGATAGTTAGAAACCGAGAAGCAGAATCCAAACGCACGGGTCTTAACATGGTTCAAATTTTGTTTTACATTTTCATGTTAAATGTGTTTAAATGTGCTTTAAAGTTGTGAACATCTTTCTTTCACCTATAATGTGCATAACTAGCCATTTAAATCACACATATCTGCTACTCATATATGTTGAATTTCATTATTACAGGCCCATCCATACTGGATTGCACTGACCCATACCAGTGTTGATGGTTTAGTTTAAAAAAAATTGAATAACAATATATCAGCCAGTACTTTTTTTCTACATAAACACATAACATAAACAAACATTTTTAAAAAGGACCCTTTAAATTAGTTTATTTAAGTATTGTAACACAGTTTTGTACTGAACATGTATTTTACGTGTCTCTCTGGTGCACAAACTGTGTAATGGAGAGACTTCATAAACCTTTTCAGACACATCTTGTTCTGTCTGTACTGTATATTATAGTTCCTCCATGCAAAAGAAAACAATATATACAGTTATTTTTATGCATATATACACAAACACATATTCACCAAGAACATTCTGCAGTGACTCTATATGACTCTGACGTCAGCTTTGATGCTCAAGTCAAGAACGTGAAGCAGTCCTGTGTTCTCCACTTAAATCCAATATATTTTTTGTCCTCCACCTGGATCCATACTTTTATCTGCATGCCTGCAGTTAGGACCTTAAGGAATACAAGATGTGCATCACCCCTATCTTAGCCTCCTTTCACTGGCTAATCTTAGAATTGATTTAAAGTTTTACTGATTTTACTCCTGGGTCTGGTCCCAAACTTGTGGACCCCTGTTACCTAATGTGTCGGATCGCAGCCTAATATCCTCTTGGCTGTTTCTTAATCCAGGCATGCTGCTAGAGGAGACTTCAAGCCTGCTGTTAGCCACTGTCTTTTCATCGTGTTGATTTTATTTGACATTGGGTATTTAATCTTAGGCTTTACTATTGAAAAAGATAACTTCATTGACTTGACATTGTAGCTGATGTTTTAAACTGTTTGTGCAGGAGCGACCAGCTGAACGTGGGCGACTACATCCGTGCTGTTAACGGCATCAACCTCGCCAAGTTCAGACACGATGAGATCATCAGCCTGCTGAAGAACGTCGGGGAGAGAGTCGTCCTGGAGGTCGAGTACGAGCTACCACCCGTCTGTGAGTTATGCCACCAGTAGTAATAAGAGATATTATTAGAAATATAAGTACAACTGCAGCGTATGGAGACTTTTTTGTGTTCTTGGGTGTTTTTTTTGCAATGAAATTATGGAAATAAGTAAAAACTGCAAAAGTAGATGGGAATCTTATTGCTTCTTTGAAAAAGCTTTCTAAAAAAATTTTTTATTCCAAAACTATGTTCTTAAATCACACACACACAGTTCAGTGTCTTGCAAACACTCTGATAAACGTTAACGTTATTTGTCCGCATATTTAAACCAGCTTACCTTGATTCTGTCAGCTCTTGCAGTGGTCCGGGATGTAACAGCCTGTGTCACAGTGATTTGTTTCGTCTGAAATCTCTGCTTATGTTTTGGAAAAGTGTTTGACAATAAACGATTTCCTTTTATGTTGGACCACAACAGTTTCCTCCGCTTTGGTAAAGAACATCTGGATACTGTTTTTCACGGTCCTTTGCTTTTATTTTTGCACGCAAATGAGATGTTGGTATCACACGTCTGCTGTGTCTTCTAAACAAGGAAGTGAGTTTGATGATGTGTGACAAAGTTTTGCAGGAAAATATATTTTAATGTTGTGTTAATAGTTGACATTGTGAAACTCTGGAGGGACTGTGTAGGGAGAGTGTATTCAGTGTGTTGTTAAAGCTGCAGAAGGTCAGAGGTCATGTGGATGTGTTGGTGTTCTGGTGTGTTGCAGCGGTACAGGGGTCAGGGGTCATGTTCAAGAACGTTGAAGTCACGCTTCACAAAGAAGGAAACAGCTTCGGCTTCGTCATCAGAGGTGAGAGGGGCTCAGCGCCTGTGTGTCTGTGCGTCTGTGTGTGCTTTCAAAATCAATCCATGACTGTGTGTTTGCAGGTGGGGCCCACGAAGACAGGAACAAGTCTCGCCCCATCGTCATTACAACCATCAGGCCTGGCGGTCCGGCTGACAGGTGCGTGACCTCTGACCTCCCTGTGTGTCTGAAGGGTTTTTGTCCCTCGGGGGCCTCTGTAGAAATTATCCTCTCTCTCTCTCTCTCTCTCTGCAGAGAAGGAACTGTCAAGCCGGGTGATCGGTTGTTAAGCATCGATGGGATTCGTCTCCACGGCAGCACGCTATCAGAGGCCATGAGCATCCTGAAGCAGTGCGGGCAGGAAGCCACGCTGCTGCTCGAGTATGACGTCTCCGTGATGGGTCAGTTTGAACTCTCTGGTACTGACTTTTGTGGTTAATTCTCGAACTAATATCAGTTTTTAAGAAGTATGAGCAACTAGACCTAAAATGATTAATCAATTAACATAAAATGAATCAGCATCTATTTTGATAATGGAATAATTGTGTAAAAATACCCAGAATTTGACAATTTCAGATTTTCCATTGTAATGATTTTCTACTTGTTTGTTTTGTATTAAAGTAAATAGAAAATCTTTGGACTGTTGGTTGAACTAAAAACCTATTTGAAGACGTTCCCTTGGGCCATAAAATGTATTATTCTCTATTTTCTGATGTTCTATACACCTATTAAATTGTTAATTTAATCCATAATAATATTGTACAATAAATTGTGTCAAAGTAAATCACAAGTCCAAGACACGTCTTTTTTACAAACATTTCAACTTTAAAAGTAACTGAAAACAAACTTTAAAAGATGGAAAAGAAAATGTGAACATTTAGACAAATCTTGAGGCAATTCTGATTTTAAAAAAACAAAATAAAAACTGCAGCAGTCGAGCACTGTTGCTACTGAGATGAAGAACGTTTTGGGACATTAATTAGGTCAACGCACTAAATCAGTTTCTGGAAGTGGTCAGAATAAAGTGATATATAGAGTTGAATATCATCTGCATAAGAATGATCGGAAATATGATTAATGTGAATAATATGACTTGAATGAATTTCATGATAAAACAGGACCAAGAACTGAACCGTGTGGACCCCCATATGAAGTAAAATGATAACAAAGCAAAAACTTTGTGTGTCTGTGTTTCCCGTCTGTCAGATTCCGTTGCCACGGCGTCGGGGCCGCTGCTGGTGGAGGTTGCAAAGGCGACGGGCTCCAGTCTGGGCGTGGCCTTGTCCACCTCCATGTTCTGCAACAAGCAGGTCATCATCATCGACAAGGTCAAACCAGCCAGCATAGCAGACAGGTACCTGACGTCTGACCCCGATATCGCAACCCAGCTACAAATCTGTAAACCTCTTTGTGTGGAATTGATCAAGTGTGATGTATTTTGTGTGTGTGTGTGTGTGTGTGTGTGTGTGTGTGTAGGTGTGGTGCTCTTCATGCAGGCGATCACATTCTGTCCGTCGATGGGAAGTCGATGGAGTTTTGTTCTCTGGCTGAAGCCACTCAGCTGCTCTCTGTATCCTGTCAGACCGTCCGCATGGAGATCCTGCCACAACACCAGGCCCGACCGGCCCTGAACGCACCACAGCACGGTATAAACCCACACAGACCAGATGCCTGTACTACTTCAGGAGTAACTTTGTGACGTTGGGTGTTTCTTCTTAAATAAACCCGTACTACAAAAGATATAAATGTTACACCCGAGGTCTGCTGTCATTGATGCTGCGTCTCTAAACTGCTCTGAGCAGCTTATCTTCATGGTTATGATTTATACATGAATAGGGCTATTGGACTACACACCACATCTGTACTCAATGATGAGAGCTATTAATAGATGTCACTTGATGAAATATTTTTAGATTCCACCCTGACTTGTTGCCATGTGCGCTTTCAACTGGGTTGCAGCTGAAATTAAGTTATTCTTACCACAATAGCATTTGATTTGATTTGATCGTCTTTATTGTCCCCAAATGGGCAAGTTGGTTTGCAAACAGTATTCAATACACATCATAAAACAAATAAATAAATATAAGTCGTAAATACATATAACATACAGTAGATGTCATCTTAATAAAGTCACCATGAGATATAAAGCACTGTGTGTCCATCAGTCCTCTAGCAGTAGTACAGGCCTCAGGCCAGTCTGCCCTGAACGCACCACAGCACAGTATAAACACACACAAACACCAGGTGAGACCGGCCCTGAACACACCACATCAAGGTATAAAAACACACACAACAGACTCAACTGGCCCTGAACGCACCACAGCACAGTATAAATACACCCTGTGTGTTAATCCCCATAAGTCGATGGGTCCTCAACGCATGACCACAGAGAATACAATTCATCACAAACAAATAAATAGATAAAAAAAACATAATAAACTGCACATATAAGAAATTACATAAATAAGATGTAATCTTTTGTAAAGCTGTGAGACAGGCAGCTACCTGACCTTTGACCTCTCCTTCTGTCTTAACCTAAAACCCTCCCGTGTGTATGTGTGTGTTTGCGTGTGTGTGTGCGCGTGCAGTCAAGGTGCAGCGTAGTCCCCGCCCCCTTCCCTGGGAGACCGGAGGCTCTGCCCCCATCCTTCCCCCCTACCACTACAACACGTACCACCCCGACCAATCAGCTGCCAGATCGCACAACCGCCATACAAACAACCCTCGTACGTCCTCCTCTCTCTCTCTCCCTCTCTCTCCCTATAGTTTGATGTGTTGTTTTGAGAGAGAGACCCCCGCTCATCATCTCTCTCTCTCTCTGCAGCCCTCAGCCACTCGTTCTCTCCTGGCTCCATGTCAGCCTATAGTCTCTCGTCCCTGAACATGAGCACCCTGCCAAGGAACATGTATCCCACAAGTCCACGGGGCACCCTGATGAGGAGGAAGGGCAAGAAGAAGGACTTCAAGAGTTCCTGTGAGTCTGACCTCTGACCTCTGGCTGTGGCTCTCAGATCACTGATACTATTCTACTCTGTCCACACTTTGATCTGTCATCACTTCAACATAGATTGAATGCTAAACATTGTACCTGGTTAGCATCAGCATGTTAGCATTGTAATTGTAAGATGTTAGCATTTAACTTAAAGCGCTACCGTCATACCTGTCAACCCTCCCGTTTTTCCCCAGCGTTCTCCCGTATTTTACCGTTCTATCCCGCTATTATCCTGTTTAAATATTTTCCCGTAAATCTCCTTTCAACCTCACTAAAAAACATTTTTTTATAGAAAACCTGCTGTGCGTATTTGAAATATTTGCTACGCTTCTCTCCGGTAAAGCAGGTGGCAACATGTAGAACATTAGCTGTAACAGTGATGACCCGCCAATAAAACAAGAAGAAGAACAGCAGCAGCGCGAGGGGTCAAGGATGGATGATGCAGGGCTCTACAGTATTTCACTCGCATATGCCTCTAAGAAATTAATACGTGCCATGCGGAAAAATTATTTACGAGTAAGGACTGTAACTTACAGTACACTCATTTTATCAGTGAATCTAATAACAAACAATGCAAGATACTTATTTAAGATCACCTTAGAAGTGCTGAAAGTAGTCTGCTACAGTATACTGTAAAAGACAGATTACACGGTTTTCACATTAGGCAGTACACTTACATTATCCAACATTTACAGAATCTATAATTCATTGAAAAAATTTTAAAAATCGCAATTAGATTTTTTCCCCTAATCGTTCAGCCCTAACATAAAGTACTGCTGCAAAAATGTTCTCGCGCTTTTATTTTGTCGGCACAATCACTTAAGTGGAAGTGATTATGTGACTAACTTTTGCTGTCATGACTGAGATCTGTTTCAGCACCAGCCGCTATAATTATTATTTTTTTTTGCCACTATCAAAGTAACTTTGTGCCGTGGGCCGCCAATTGTCGACCACTTCTATGTGTCATCAGGTTGTGATCTATGAAGACATTCTCTAAAGTCACTGATGCAAGAAAACAAACTTTTACTGTATTTTACTTTATTGTAAAAGAGGCAAGGACAAACTTCCTTTTAAGAGGCAGAAACCCCGAGCAGAACCATGGCTCAGGGTGGGCGGCCATCTGCCTCCACCAGTTGGGGGTGAAGGAGAGAGAGAGAGGGAGTGAGAGCGAGAGGGGTAGGGGGTAGCAGCCTACACAATATCCACACAGAGGTACAGACAGTAAAGGTAATGTTGGTACAGACCGAATCAATAATGGTACAGATATTTATAGTAATGTTAGTAATTATAATCATTATAATAACATCGGGCCCCACAGTGACTTTGGTTCAGCATCAGAAAATGACCATTTCCCCCCGGCATCTCTTAGGGAAGAAATCTTTGTTCCACTCAGGTAACACAGGTTACCCCAACACAACCAGGGAGACAAGCCTACTTTCTTACTCTAAAGTAACCTTAATTGACCCTTCGCTAAACCACGCCCCGAATACAAAGCTGGCCAATCATAGGACTCGCTCTAACTGAGGTCAGACATGTTAATGGCTGCGCTCCATTGACTCTAATGCAAAAGGAGTCGTTTTCTAGCTTTTTTTGGCTGTATTTTTCTAAGATATGGTCAAACGCTCTTCCTGGGCCACATGTAATAGTTACTGTCGCTACTCAGAGAGGTTGAAAGGAGAAGTACTATTTATTCTCTTTCCAAAACCTAAAATAAATGCAGAAAAATGTCAGTTGTGGGTTGTTCCTAATGTTAATGTTAGTTAGCTAACGCTAGCTAACTTCCTACTGAATGTAACGTCATAAAGCCCTGCTGTTCTGCTTTTTAATGATTGTAATAATGAACAGAGGCCTAGCAGCTGTACAGGAACAGTGTTGATCCTTAATATCGTTGTCTTTTGTCTCAGTCGTCAGGGGATGCGGTGGTTCACTTGTACTGTGTGATCGGTGGCTTTAGCTTCTATCTTTCATTTTTTTCACATCAGTCTGAGTCAGTCTGACAGCCTGAATACAACCTTCAAATCTATAATGCAACTACGAAACTGTCTGCTTCTTTCTCAGATCGCTTTTTCCAACTAATTTCACAATATTTCTCCGGGGACTGCAGTAATAGACTGTTGCTAAGCAACAGTAGGTAAGGGGGCGGGGCTTAGCGAAGGGTCAATTACAGCCGGGTACAATCGTTAGTTAATTACTGTATGTTCAGTGTCTCTACTGGGGCAGGTCACTCCTGCACATGGCAGCCTGTTTTTGCTGGTTTGTTAAAGACACCTTTAATTTCTAAAACACTTAACACGCAGTCAGGAAGGAGGAAATCTCTTTCTAGGACCCAAAGTCTCACTTATTCTATCTATCTAATCAAAATGCTATACTGAGCTCTCACTGTGCACAAAAAATCAGGCGATAGGATACTTCCCCTTTACATCAGGGTACACTAATCTGGCCCACACAGAGAGCTGTAAGCTGAGGTCTTCCCAAAAAAGAATACTCTGAGCTCTAGGGTCCGCAGCTTAAATAAAGAAAAAGGCAGGAGGAGTTTGACCCATTTTCAAACGTTCATTGGCTCACAGGGTTTTACCATCAGGGTGATTGGCCCCTGCATTATCACCCCATGTCACCTTTTTTAAGGCAACTCCCTCCTCAGCCTGTTGGCTGCAACACCCCTGCTCACTGTAACAAGTTATATAAATTAAACACAAGTAAAATAAAACAATATATCTTGCTAATCGTACAAACAATAAATGTGTGATCCAAATACTAATTCATAAAGGCCAAAAAGAGAAGGCCACAAACGAGGTCCAAGATAAATGCAAACCTTTTTCTTATACACGCAAGAGATCAGAAAGGGCATCAAACTGTTTCGTCTGTGACAGTTTCTCTGGCCTTAGTAATGAAAAACCGTCCTCTTGTCATTCAGTGAAAAAGGATTGTCTTTTTATGTAAGGGTAAATAGCACTACTTCTAATCATTTTAATGTGCAGGGGGTGACATGCCCCCCCCACATTTCAAAATCTATGTTTTTCCCCTCCCCACTTTTCTCCGACGATTTCGGATTTGGCTCATAGCCGAGGCAGTTTACTACGAGTGAGTAGTCAATCAGTCACACACTCCACATCTGACATCAATAAAGCGTTGAAATGTGAACAAAAACCATGTAGATAAATGGGACATAACAGAGGTGATGCTGAAAAAAGTTAAGGGAGAAAAAAAAGTTAGCTCGAGGCTGGTGCAGCAAAGTGCCTGAATATTACAGACCTTTCTTTAGTGCTGCTGTTACTTATTGCCCACCTGAAGACAGTAGTGAGGATGTCTGCCTACTTTAAATCATTTAGCCACATTTTCCATTCATACCTTCATATCTCAACCAGTCTGTCATCTGCATTAGGCTTCATTAACCTAAATGAGCCGTCATCCAGGCTGTGTGCGCGCAGTTACGCAGAAGAGCACTGGTGTCGGGCGGTTGTCACAGTCACAGAGCTGGGCAGATGCAAACATTTAGAAAATAAGGCAAATACCTTTTCAGTTAAAGGCTTTATTGCTCTGCTAATGGCACTGCTGGCCGTGTTGGAAAGCAGCCTGCATCTCTCTTTCACAAGCCGGCAACAAGGTGGCTCCGCTTTAATCTGGAGAAGCTGCAGAGCTGCAGTCTCTATTCATTCGACTTACACTGTACGTTTTCAGCTAAACTGACGCTTATTGTTGACCCTTTTCTCTCTCTGTCTCTCTCACCTGTCATTCACCGGTCTCTATTTCAAGTAGCCGGTGATTTAAAAACGATAAAATATTCTTTGTGTGTCCATGAGTGGCGGGGCTCGGTCTCTTCAGCAAATGTTCCTCATCTCCCACTAGACTACAGCATAGACTGTATAAACACTACACCTACACATGCGCACTGATGTCCCAGGGTTAGGGTTACAATTTTGGATTTATTTACGCACATTTATTGAAAGTTTTTTTTCTTTTTACCTGTTTACTTACAGCATTAAAAGTTGAAATGTGTATTGTAACAGGCTGTATATTAACCTATTGGGAGAAAACTGGTAGTTCTGTGTAAAATAAGACGTTGAGCAAAATAATCCTGTGAGATTGACAGTCAAATCAGGCTCCGCCCATCGATGCATAAGAATCTTCGACTAACTTTCACTTTCCGTTAACGGTGCATTAAAAGCGTATTTAGTCTCTGCAGAGCAAATGTAGACTACGGACTACTACGTCAGGTGATCACCGGATTGATTCTGATATATAAACAATATCCTGTTGTTGAAATTAGCCTGTTTCTTTCACATTGTGTCACACGTGTTTTATAGCGATAGCCGACGGTGAGTCCACGAACAGAATGTCGCCGGTTAAACTAATCTTGGCTTTCACTCAACAGCTCACAGCTGTTATTTATTCAGCAATCATTTCTGAGATGCACAGAGAGAGACAGATAAAACAGTCCTGTTGGGTTTTACGCACGACGCACAGCTTCCTCTGTATGTAGATTTACCCTCAACAACGAGCTGCTGCCGTCTTACTGCCTTTAAATAAATCAAATTTATGGCTGTAGATTAATAACTTAAACTGCACTGTAACTTCTACTGTCCTGTTTTATCCTGTTTTTATTTTCCATTTTAAAATGTTATTTCAATGTCTTTTTTAAATTTCCCTATATTGCGTTTACGTTTTATGTAAGAGCACTTTGAATATATCTTGTTGTTGAAATGTGCTATACAAAAAAACTTGCCTTGCCTTAGTTGCAGCACTACTTAAAAGAAGACACTGACTCAGACAGCCTGATTTCCTCCGGTAGGTTGTTCCAGAGCCTCGGGGCCCTGATGGAAAAAGCTCTGTTACCTTTAGTTTTCAGCCTGAAGTCAGGAGTTTCAGCCAGACAGGAGACCCCTGCCCGAAGACACAAATTAAATCCAACGTGTGGCCTGAACATTTAAACGCGTCTCGTTTATTACCTGTTATTGTGTTTCTGTGTCTCTGTCTGTTAGTGTCTCTTGCGTCCAGCACCGTGGGTCTCGCCGGTCAGGTGGTTCACACAGAAACCACAGAGGTGGCGTTGGTAGGCGACGGCATCATGGGGTTCGGCCTGCAGCTGCAGGGCGGAGTCTTTGCCACAGAAACGCTTTCCTCGCCGCCGCTCATCGCTTACATTGACCCCGACAGCCCGGCTGAAAGGTAATGATATTAAAACTACGTACAAATAATACACTTGACATCTTTCATACACATAAAATGCAGCTTAAAGAGCTTTTCAAAGTAAAAAAGAACCAGTTTAAATATTAAATATATTTAGAAAGAGGGAACAAAATAATGAGCAATTAAAAATATGAAAACAGAATAATATAAATGAATAAATAATAAATGTATAGTGACACAGTAGATGTGGACAGTATGTAGAGTGACAGATATCAGTGTTTTACATTAAAGTAAATATTATGGTTTAATTATTTTATTATAGTTTAGTATTTCTTAATAATTTAATAGTATTTTTGTAGTAATTTTGTATTTGTATTTATTTTACTATTATGATTATTATATGACGTCTTATTTTTGTTTAATTTTCTCAGAACTTCATATAAATCTTCTGAATACGTTTTAATTTAATTTTACTATGTTTGTTTCTTATAATAAACCTTTCTCATCTGTCTATCCTGTAAGGTTCAAGGTTCAGCTTTATTGTCATTATTCCATTTTGCAGAAAATGTGTAAACATATATTCTAATGCTTTAATAATAAATTAGAATAAAATAAAAAAGCAGCAAAAAGTAAGAAATAAAAGGAAAACTCAATTATATTTATAAGGAAGATATCAGTGTAAGAAACTCTAACCTGTGTGTGTGTGTGTGTGTGTGTGTGTGTGTGTGTGTGTGTGTGTGTGTGTGTGTGTGTGTGTGTGTGTGTGTGTGTGTGTGTGTAGGTGTGGTATCCTGCAGATCGGCGACAGGATTTTGTCTATAAACGGAGTTCCTACTGAAGACTCGACTCTGGAAGAAACCAATCAGCTTCTAAGAGACTCGTCCATCACTGCTCAGCTCACACTGGAGATTGAGTTCGACGTGGCCGGTACACAAACACACACACAAACACACACACACACACACACACACACACACACAGTTGTGTTTCCCTCCATTCGGTCCCTCCTGGGACCCCAAATTTACAAAAATACATCAAATATTTACAAAGGGCAAAAAGCAAACCTTGTATATAAAATGTATTTATGACTTGGTTTTTCAGGTATGCTAGAGCTGGAAAGCCAGATTCACACAAGTATGTTGTGCAATTTTGAATCAACACATCTTGAAGGATTCTTCTTTGCAAAAAAAAGAAAAACATTTGGACAGCAAATGTTTCGCTTGGAGATACCTGTTCAGTTTATTCATTTTAAAACCAAACCCTCATTACTGAGCACTTCTCCACATATTACTCATTGAAGCATCTATAAACTCGTCCTTGAACTTTAGTTTACACATCATAGGATCGACAGTGACAGATCACAGACTGCAGAAATAAAAATTCTGTATGAATGTGGCCAGAAGATCAAGATGAAGTGGCTCAGGAGATAGAGCGGGTTGCCTGTTAATCGAAAGATCGGCAGTTCAATCCCAGGCTGCGTGTTGAAGTGTCCTTGGGCAAGTTACTGAAACCTGAATTGCCCCTGGTGTTTAAGCGCTTGTGTATGAATGTGTGTGAATGGCGCTTTGAGTGGTCGCAAAGACTAGAAAGGCGCTATACAAATACGGAGCATTTACAAGAGAGAAAACCTCACACTGCCACTGAGCTGAACAGACATGTGTAGCAAAAAATAACACAGTGCCGCTCGTTCCACGTCGGCCATCATCGCAGCGTACTGTTTCTCTTCACGTTGAACCCGCCTGAAACATCAGATAAAATTAACACAGTAATATTTCTTCATCGAACACCTAGAGGAATATTTAGATGGTTGACCGGCTGCATTAATCGTTACGTTAGCTATTCATCCTCAGCCCTTGATAATGTTAAGTTAGCTTAGCTTTTTATAAATTCACGGCATGTTCTCGTAGTTTGTTCCAGCTGTTTTGCTGCTGCTTCTTGTCTAATTTTCTGGATTTTTACAACCACAGAAGAAGACAATCTGTACATTTGAACTGCAGTTTGATTCCACACATATACACAGTTAATGTAATAAAACTTTCACGTTATTGCTTTGTTTTTATTCAACAAAAGTTTCACAGGATTTGCTTTCGACGTTCAAAAGTGGTCATCAACAAATATTTTCTACGGTTTTGAGACAAATCAACAGTCTGGTGTTGATGTTGTCTTGTTTTGGCTGACTGTCTGTGTTTAAGTCTGCTTCTCTGGTGTCTCTCTGTAAAGTGTCAGACTCTTTGTCAGTGTAACATCCTCCGGCTGGTATAAATAACCACCTACGTTGTTTTCATTGGTGACTCACAGACACAGTTACTGTGTGAGACATCACGGGATACAGCTGACATAAGCAGCACTCACATTGTACACTACATGACCAAAAGTATGTGGACACCATGTGCTGCCTATGCTTCTCATTTGTTCAGTGACTAAAATACATTTGGTGTTTTGATTTTTGGTGGCAAGGATTGATGGTAGGTGGATGTATATAATTATATACATGAAAATTGAAAACAGAAACAGAAAAGTGTAAATGGCTAATACAGAAAACAACACGTCATTCACTACTGATTGGCTGCAGCAAAACAGACCAAAGTAAAGTGTTCAGTTATATCCGATCAAACAAAACTACGCCACAAAAGTCAATTGTGGAGACACAGATCCTTTATTTAAGTAAAAGTAATAATACCACACTGTAAAAATACAATTCAAAATGTTACCTAAGTAAAGATATGTAAGTGTTATCAGGAAAATGTACTAAAGTATTAAAAGTACTCAAAGCAGAGAAATATCCCGTGACTGTTGTACTATTATATATTATCTCATTAGATGTTTTTTTCTCCATTAAGTCAATTGATTGTTTGGTTTGTAAAGATTCTGCTGTCACAGTTTCCCAAAGCCCAAAGTGACACCTTCACAGTTATTACAATCATTAAAAAGAAAAGCATCAAATCTTCACATTTTAAAGAAGATGGAACCATCAAAATTGTTGCCAATTAATTTCCAGTCAGTCAACTAATTGTTTCAGTTGTACTTGCATAAACTTACTTTATAACAAAACATCAGATTTTATAAAATATTCATATGTTTGTGTGTAAAAAATCTTAATCTGTAAAATAAAAGTAAATTAAGCTGTAAGACAAATGTATTAGCGTAAAAAGTACAATATTTCCCTCTGAAATGTAGTGACAGAGGTCAAGTAAAGTACAAGCACCTCAAATTTGTACTTCGGTATAAGTACAGTGTAAGTAAGCAGACGACAAGAAAATTAATAAAGATATCTCATCATTTAAATGTTTCACTACAAAATAAGTTAGTAACAGTTACACACACAATATTTGTTCATTTAAAAAAGTTTTAAATTTAAGTCAGTAAGGTCGCAGTTTCCAGTAAAACATTAAAGTAACATTTAGTTTTGTGTGAAACTGCTCAATGAACTTCATCTCACCGGATGTGTTTAATCCAACGACTCCTGATCCTTTCATCACATCACTCAAAATGATATTTTAAGCCGACAAACATCACATGTGTAATTCAGAGCACAATCCAAACAAGATAAAAGCACCACCATTAACTACTGTACATATATTTTTTCTGAAATAAGGGTCTGTAGTGGTCCACAGAAAGGAATGGCTCTCTGTGTTGAGACCTTTCGTTTCACTTAAAACGTTCCCTTGTCACGATGTGACACCATCTTCGTCTCTCTTTGTGTCTCACAGAGTCAGTTGTCCCCAGTTCAGGAACGTTTCACGTGAAGCTCCCAAAGAAACCCGGAGTGGAGCTGGGAATCACCATTAGCTGTAAGTACAAACAAAGTGAAAGTAGAAGAGGAAAAAATGGCATTAGAAATTCTACTTCAAAGCATTCAAGTAGATGGTTAGAAAAAATTTCCATTCATAAATATATGCTCACGCATTATAAACATATGAAGCCTTGGACCTCCTCTTGTCGTGAGACACATTTGTGTGTTGCATAAAATTCACCTGCTTTGATGTTATTTTTAACATTTAATCATCATCCCGAGGAGTAAACAAACTAAATCATTCTGTTTGAGCTTTTCTTTGTGTGAAATCATCTCTTAAACCATCTGTCTGCCCGCAGCTCCTTCCAACCGTAAACCAGGGGATCCTCTGATCATCTCTGACATCAAGAAAGGCAGCGTCGCACACAGGTACACACTCTCACACACTCTCACGCACTCTCACACTCTCTCTTACACTCAAACACTCACATTCTCACACACTCTCTCACTCACACACTCTCACACACTCTCACACACTCACACTCTCTTACACTCTCTCACACAATCAAACAGTCTCACACTCTCTCTTACACTCAAACTCTCACACACTCTCAAACACTCACATTCTCACACACTCTCTCACTCACACACTCACACACTCTCACACTCTCTCACTCACACACTCACACACTCTCACACACTCTCACACACTCACACTCTCTTACACTCTCTTACACTCTCTTACACTCTCTCACACAATCAAACACTCTCACACACTCTCAAACACTCACATTCTCACACACTCTCTCACTCACACACTCTCACACACTCTCACAAACTCACACTCTCTTACACTCTCTCACACAATCAAACAGTCTCACACTCTCTCTTACACTCAAACTCTCACACACTCTCAAACACTCACATTCTCACACACTCTCTCACTCACACACTCACACACTCTCACACTCTCTCACTCACACACTCACACACTCTCACACACTCTCACACACTCACACTCTCTTACACTCTCTTACACTCTCTTACACTCTCTCACACAATCAAACACTCTCACACACTCTCACACACTCACACTCTCTTACACTCTCTTACACTCTCTTACACTCTCTCACACAATCAAACACTCTCACACACTCTCAAACACTCACACACTCACACACTCTCACACACTCTCTTACACTCTTTCACTCTCTTACACTCTCTTACACTCTCTCACACAATCAAACACTCTCACACTCTCTCACTCACACACTCACACACTCTCACACACTCTCACACACTCACACTCTCTTACACTCTCTTACACTCTCTTACACTCTCTCACACAATCAAACACTCTCACACACTCTCAAACACTCACACACTCACACACTCTCTTACACTCTTTCGCTCTCTTACACTCTCTTACACTCTCTCACACAATCAAACATTCTCACACTCTCTCTTACACTCAAACTCTCACACTCTCACAGACTCTCAAACACTCACACACTCACACACTCTCACACACTCTCATACACACTCACATTCTCACACACTCTCTTACACTCTCTCACACTCTCTCACACAATCAAACACTCTCACACTCTCTCTTACACTCAAACTCACACACTCTCACACACTCTCATACACACTCACACACCCACACTCTCTTACACTCTTTCACTCTCTCACACACCCACACTCTCTCTTACACTCAAACACTCACACACTCACACACTCTCACACACTCTCAAACACTCACATTCTCACACACTCTCAAACACTCACATTCTCACACACTCTCACACACTCTCACACACTCTCTCACACAATTAAACACTCTCACTCACTCTCACACTCTCTTACACTCTTTCACTCTCTCACACTCTCATACACACTCACATTCTCACACACTCTTTCACTCTCTTACACTCTCTTACACACTCACAATCTCACACACTCTCACACACTCTCACACTCTCTTACACTCTTTCACTCTCTTACACACTCACAATCTCACACACTCTCACACTCTCTTACACTCTTTCACTCTTACACACTCACAATCTCACACACTCACACTCTCTTACACTCTTTCACTCTCTTACACACTCACAATCTCACACACTCACACTCTCACACTCTCTTACACTCTCTTACACTCTTTCACTCTCTTACACTCTCTTACACACTCACAATCTCACACACTCTCACACTCTCTTACACTCTTTCACTCTCTTACACACTCACACTCTCACACTCTCTTACACTCTTTCACTCTCTCACACACCCACACTCTCTTACACTCTTTCACTCTCTCACACACCCACACTCTCTTACACTCTTTCACTCTCTCACACACCCACACTCTCTTACACTCTTTCACTCTCTCACACACTCTCACACTCTCTTACACTCTTTCACTCTCTCACACACCCACACTCTCTTACACTCTTTCACTCTCTCACACACCCACACTCTCTTACACTCTCACACTCTCTTACACTCTTTCACTCTCTTACACTCTCTTACACACTCACAATCTCACACACTCTCACACTCTCTTACACTCTTTCACTCTCTTACACACTCACAATCTCACACACTCTCACACTCTCTTACACTCTTTCACTCTCTCACACACCCACACTCTCTTACACTCTTTCACTCTCTCACACACCCACACTCTCTTACACTCTTTCACTCTCTCACACACTCTCACACTCTCTTACACTCTTTCACTCTCTTACACACTCACAATCTCACACACTCTCACACTCTCTTACACTCTTTCACTCTCTCACACACCCACACTCTCTTACACTCTTTCACTCTCTCACACACCCACACTCTCTTACACTCTTTCACTCTCTCACACACTCTCACACTCTCTTACACTCTTTCACTCTCTCACACACCCACACTCTCTTACACTCTTTCACTCTCTCACACACCCACACTCTCTTACACTCTCACACTCTCTTACACTCTTTCACTCTCTCACACACCCACACTCTCTTACACTCTCACACTCTCTTACACTCTTTCACTCTCTCACACACCCACACTCTCTTACACTCTCACACTCTCTTACACTCTCACACACTCTCACACTCTCTTACACTCTTTCACTCTCTCACACACTCTCACACTCTCTTACACTCTTTCACTCTCTCACACTCTCTTACACTCTTTCACTCTCTCACACTCTCTTACACTCTTTCACTCTCTCACACACTCTCACACTCTCTTACACTCTTTCACTCTCTCACACTCTCTTACACTCTCACACTCTCTTACACTCTCTCACACTCTCACACTCTCTTACACTCTTTCACTCTCTCACACACTCACACTCTCTCACACAATCAAACACTCTCACTCACTCTCACACTCTGTCACACTCTCACAATCTCACACACTCACAATCTCACACACTCACAATCTCACACACTCACAATCTCACACACTCACAATCTCACACTCTCACACTCTCTCTTACACTCAAACTCTCACACTCTTACACACTCTCACACTCACACACTCTCTCACTCACACACTCACACACTCTCACACACTCTCAAACACTCACATTCTCACACACTCTCTCACTCACACACTCACACTCTCTTACACTCTCTTACACTCTCTCACACAATCAAACACTCTCACACACACTCACACTCTCTCTTACACTCAAACTCTCACACTCTCACACACTCTCTCTTACACTCAAACTCTCACACTCTCACACACTCACACACTCTCTCTTACACTCAAACTCTCACACTCTCACACACTCACAATCTCACACACTCTCACACACTCTCTCTTACACTCAAACTCTCACACTCTCACACACTCTCAAACACTCACATTCTCACACACTCTCTCACACTCTCACACAAACTCACACTCTCTTACACTCTCTCACACACTCACACTCTCACAATCTCAAACACTCTCACACACTCACACTCTCTTACACTCTCACACACACTCACACTCTCTTACACTCTTTCACTCTCTTACACACTCTCACAATCTCAAACACTCACACTCTCACACACTCTCTCACACCCTCACACACACTCACACTCTCTTACACTCTCTCACACACTCACACTCTCTTACACTCTCTCACACACTCACACTCTCACAATCTCAAACACTCTCAAACACTCACATTCTCACACACTCTCTCACACTCTCACACAAACTCACACTCTCTTACACTCTCTCACACACTCACACTCTCACAATCTCAAACACTCTCAAACACTCACACTCTCACACACTCTCTCTCTCTCACACTCTCAAACACACTCACACTCTCTCAAACTCTCACACTCTCTCACACACTCACACTCACTCTAACACTCACACGCTCTAAAACACAATCAAATACTCACTACAGTATCACAACACATGCTCTCAAATGCATAAAACTGGTACCTTTTTACAATAGCTGCGTTTGATGGCACATCTCATACAAATAACCTATGTATTAAACAATGGTAGAAATTGTAAACTTAAACGTTGACTAATTTCCAACTGTTTTTTCCTATGTTTTTGTGTATTTGTGGCTTATGTGGGCAACATTTTTTTATTTGGTCCAGTATTGAGCGAGCATGCTGCAATCTGCAGCAGTGAAACAGGGCTGCCACTTAATCCTTGCAGGCAACTGCTCCCCTTTGAAGTACGTCAACTAGAGTGCTTGTTTTTGGCCCAAGTGTCTTATGACATTATGAAAAGGATCCCAACAGAGAGATACCTTTTTTTAAAGAGTAAGATCCTGTTTGTTTAACAGTCACTTTATCGCTCTAGTCATAGCCACCAGTCTCCCTTGACAAAAATAGTAATTTTACCTCTCTGGGAAATCACTGCCTTGATTGGTTAGTTTTTTTAATAACAATCTGAGCCTTTCAATTACAAAAATAAGCATTTTAGTGGATGTACTTTGCAGACACAAAAACAGGTCGAAAGGTAGAAAAATAGAATAAAAAATAGAAGTGACCCTTTAAACAGAGTGTCAGCTGTGTTGAAGCTCGGTCAGCTGTTTGGAGGTGGTTGGTTAATTAGGTTAAACAGCCCAGGCCAGCATGTGTGTGTGTGAGTGAGAGTGTGTGTGTTGTGTTTTGTAGGTCATGTGTTTTGAAGTGTGAAGCAGAAAATGTGAGTTAAAGCACAAACGAGCAGGTTGCATCTGTTTACTTTACAGTAAGGGAACATCGCAGTATATCTGGGAGATCAAACTTTTAAATAACATGTGCGTGTTCATGCTTTGTTTCTCTTTCAGGACGGGAACGTTGGAGCTGGGAGACAAGCTGCTGGCCATCGACAACATCCGGGTGGAGAACTGCTCCATGGAGGAAGCCGTTCAGATTCTTCAGCAGTGTGAGGAGCTCGTCAAACTGAAGATCCGAAAAGATGAAGACAACTCAGGTATAAAGTACACAATGCTTCTGTCTTCTGTGTTATTTTTCAAGACCTATGACGTCCACGAACAAGAATGTAGCCAAACATGGCGTCTGAAGCGGGATGTGTGTGATAGTGACTGTATTGTTCTGTAAAGACTAAAGAAAGAAAGATAAGTGAATGTGACCTTTCCCCTTTTTCACAGTTCCACCTCTTAATAATCATTCCTCTTTGCATAATGTCGGGTTCAGACTAAATCAGCCCGACTCGACAGACGGAGGCCGTCAGGCACTACAGTTGATGGTTTTATCCCGTGGAGTGACTCATAGTGGACAGCAGATGACGCCACGCAACAGAAATTTGTTGAATATTCCGGCCTTTTCTTGCCCGAGTACAACAAATCCCATGACGTGACATTGACCAATAGGAGCACACCTGTAAACAACCTGTAAACATGGCAAAGAGAAGTGGAACTTAAAGCCACTGGATCGCTCCCATCAACGCCACCAGAGTCCGTTTATAAAAAACTTAATTTTACCTCTCAGAACATGGAAGATGCTGGTTCAACGCTGCCTTGGTTGGTTAGTTAGTTTGTGTTATTGTGTGAATTTGTTGTTTTTGTCTCACAATAACACTAACCGATCGTGGCGACAGTAGACCAGAGATGTAAAATTACTATTTTTATCAAGGGAGTCTGGTGGCTTTGGTGCTTGTAATAATAATCCAAACCTGTCAGTCAGAAACAAGCACTTTAGTGGAAGTTCTTTGACAGGGCACAAAATTAACCCAACATCATGGAAACTGCTTCGGACGTTTGTTTGTTTACATACGTGCTCCAGGAAGTCGGCCCTAGGACCTCCTTCCTGATAACATCACACAGTTTGTGAAAGACGGCAAGTTATGATTGGTGGGAGACCAAAGTGTGTCTGTCAAGTCTCAAGGCGCATTCTTTTTTTTACAACTCTGCCCCTGACTGGTTAGTATTCATTGCCTCCGTTGGTACGGTTAGCCAATCAGAGGCACAGTAGGAGGGAGGACGCAACACAAAGATCGTGTTCGTCAAATGAGAGATGTCAAAACATCATAAAGTTATGCCCTTTGTAATCGCCTGATCTGACACAGAGACTCTTAACATGATAGAAACACTGTGTAATCTGAACCCGGCATTGTTTTACTTGCATCAGAGCAGATTAATCTTCTGGGACTCTTCCTTTTGTCTTGTGGGAGCTTCTCTTAAACATCTGAGAAACAACTAAATCCTCAACATGCTAAACTGACCACAAGCTGCGTTCTCTAGTGGTCAGTTTATCTCCTAAAGTCTTTATTAGCTTCAGATTTAGCCATCCTGGTTCTTTTCTCTCTCAGGAAAACCAACAAATGAACATGAAAACATGTAATGTGGAAAGTTGCATCTCATTACATGGAAGAGACACTTGCAAATTATGTAAACCCCTAGAATATATTCAAGGACCACCTCTCAGTGAAGCCTTGGACGTCATCAGGCTCCCCAAGGACCGGTAAAATCTTTTCAAGGACATCTAGAAACTAATCATGGACCCTTAAGACATCTTCATTATCACCCAGAACCTCCTACAGACTTTTTTTAACCCTTTAACATCAGGGTTTGCTTTCATTTTAAAGGTCGGATACAAAATTTCTATCCTCTTCCTGATAATTCAGCCTGACATGTTTGGGAAACTTTTGTAAATCCACAACAGCATCGTGCCGTGTGCTCAGATACTCTGAATTTACCTGGTACTTGTCGTGGAAAAAGTACTACAACACATATACAGCCGGTCCAGAGACCTGCTGGCTTCGGGCATCTGGTCCCGATTAAAGGGATGCATCATCATTTACACAGTCTAGGTTTCTGTGTTTTGGGGAACAGAGATCCTCTCTCAGCCTTGAATGATCATTCCAGGAGAGCAGAGGAACAACAAGAGAGGAAAACACCAAAACAATCTCACAGCTCTGAACTAAACCCTAGTAAATGTGGACAGAGTGTAGAAGAAGGAAAGGTTAAGGATAACACAAACACAATACATATATATCTATAAGACATAATAATAATAATAATAATAAGCTAAGAGGACACAGTTTTCTTCCATAACAGTGCTGAATGAATCTTTATTGAACGTTTCAGATGAACAGGAAGTGTCCGGCAGCATCATCTACACGGTGGAGCTGCAGAGGTACGGAGGCCCGCTGGGAATCACCATCTCAGGCACCGAGGAGCCCTTCGACCCCATCATCATCTCCTCACTGACCAAGGGAGGGCTGGCTGAGAGGTACACACACTATTATCATTACATTATTGTATGTTCTTAAAATGCTTCTATAAACAATCTTAAAAACCTCTGATCTAATAACCACAGATGCTAGTAACAGGTTTATAACAAGTTTAATTATGTAATAACTTTTTAGAAACTGTCAAAAATGAAAGGGACGTTTAGAAGTAGTCGAGTAACCAGGTAACTTTAAGGTATCTCCTGTTAAAGAAAGAGTGATAGACGACCAGCCGACCACTTAGCCTCCCTTCTTTTCTGTTTTTCATCCAAAACTCAGAAGACTCCCCACTGGTTTTATTTTACACGGAAATAAACTTTCTGTAAAATATCAGTAGTGTGGTTTAACATAAGATGTGACAGAGACAGGTGGAGGATGTCGCCCTCTGCTGTTGATGATAAATAATAATGATTTATTTACTTGTATTTTCTATTTTACGCTGTTTAATTTTGTTTTTATAATTTTTGTCAGATTTGTTTAATTTCTTTGCAATTTAAATGTTTTATTTACTTTTATTTTAAATGTTTGTAAATGTAGTTCTATTTTAATGTGTTCTTTAAAATGCTCTGAGCTGCTGTTTTAAATAAGCTTTTATTGTTTTCTTTTCTACAGGCGCATCGAAAAAATGTTTTTGAAAATTCTTCTGTAATTTTATTCAAAAACTGAAACTTACATATATTCTAGATTCAAAACATATTTATATTTTTAGTTTTTTTTTTATCCTAATGATTACAGCTTACATCTCATGGAAATCAAAACACCTACAAAGGTTTCCTGAGCCTTTAATCTCAGTCTGGTTCTGGTGCTCATAGTAAACTTATACCACAATATTCAAATTTTTTGTGATGCACCTAATGTTATCAGGGCCGGAGCTCCGCAGGATGCACTAACCCCGGCTGTATGTAAATTTCTCTGTGGGGTGGTTGTGTTGTTGTGTTCTGTAGGACCGGTGCGATCCACGTAGGCGATCGTATTCTGGCGATCAACAGCAGCAGCCTGAAGGGGAAACCTCTGAGTGAAGCCATCAGTCTGCTGCAACAAGCAGGAGAGACGGTCACACTGAAGATCAAGAAGCAGGGAGAACGTACGTATGCACACTTACACACACACTGAAATACATCAATATAACAAATTATGCATCAGTATAATGCAATGAAATAATAAACTACAGCCTCAACAACACATCTATGAGACAAGTTCAAGAATAATGCAACGGACGGGTCTGATACCTGCTGTGAACAGTACAATTCAAAATAACTGAATTATAATCTTTAAAAAAATTGTGCAATAACGAAATAAACACCATTTGTTGCTTATATCACCGTGTATTTATGTACATCAAGGCTCACCAGCATTAAACCCCCTTAAATCCCATATGTCCCAAAATGTTGTTAACTTGTCATACGATGAATAAATCCTCAAAACAGTGATACCGGGGTGACGCATGGTGAGTCGTTGCAGTTCAGTAATCCCAGATGTCTCAACACAGTCTGTTTAGATGACAGGTTGTCTTGCGGTTATCCATCCTCTATCCTATATTCCACATTTAGGGTTTTATTTCTTTTTTTGAGAGCCCACGAAACGCAGACTGATTCGCCTGTCTGCGCGCTCTATATACCTACCAAAAAACATCACTTCCCCACTTCCTTTTAACATAGATGCCAATGATGACGGAATAAATAATAATACAACAATAATAAAGAGTCCACGTTACAATCTGTGTTTACACAACAGCTCACTGAAATAACCTACAGCACTAAAACATGTGAGGGGAAAATAATGAACATCATGCCATCACAATTTTTATACAAGAATGCCGTCTTAGGTGACTGTTACAAGGTGTTCCTAATAAAGTGGCAACTTCTGTAACAGGTATGTCTTATGTAACTTGTTCCACCACCAATCGTTCCACCATCTTGACTCTAATGAAGTGACGGACTCTTTGGACTGGATTTGATTATTTCTGCTTCAGTTTAGTTTAGTTTCAGGAGAAAAACGTTGTGTTTTGCTGCATGATGAGAACGTTTTATCTCCCTTCAGTGTCGAGTCCGAAGTCTTGTGTGATTGGTCCAGGCCTGGGCCCGGGGGCGGGGCTTGACCAGGAGAACCAGGACGGGGAGGAGGAGACTGTTGTCATGGTCGCGCCTCTGTCAAGCCAGAGAGCGTTCAGCACGCTGCCGTCAGTGGACAGCGCTGTGGAGTCCTGGGACGGATCCAACATGGACAGCAGCTTCACCACCCCAGGTAGGAAACTGACCTCTGACCTCTGAACCATGACCTTTACCTTCAGGTTTAAATGACTGTAGTAATAAAGTATTTCTCTGTTTAGCTCCACCATTTCAGTCGTCTCCGTATAGTTTCCACGAGTGGCGCAACGCCAAGACAACCAACAGCCAGTCGACGTCCTCCAATCGCCAGAGAGCCAATCCGCTGTCAGATCTGGGTCTGAGTGACGACGACTGGGACCGCCCACCGCTTGGGGGGTGAGAGAGAGAAGGGAAACTCACATTTTTATCTGTTTAAATAACTACTAAAGAGATCAGAAATAACAAAAAGGTAACAGGTACAATTATTTCAAACACTTTAAAAAACTGTGCAGGTAGATGATTGATCACAAGGGTGCCGATAAACAAATAGATACCTGATAATATCTCACATTCACAAATAAGAATTTTCAGTGCAAAAGAAACCGTAAAGTAGATTCACGCACTGAGAGCGTATATAAGAAGAACATCAAATAAAGTTAATAATCAGGAAATCAAAGCAATTAAGATAAAATAAGATATACTTTACTGATCCCACGCTGGGGAAATTCACTTGTTACGGCAGCTCCAGATTACACACAACAGATAAGAAAATACACATTAGAGAAAAAATAGAATAGAAAAATACAAAAAAACACCAACAGGTGAATTATCTAGGACATAGTTTCATATCAATACAAAGTAAAATCATTTTAGATTCATAAATAGTGCTCTTTAATGCTCTAATTATACAGTCTGTGAGGGTGTAAGAATTGCAGCGCCTGAGCAGATAACGCAACGTAAAAACAATAAATGTGTTTGATTTCTTGGAAGGTAACGATTCTAATTTCCACACTTCTAAATTTCCCCAAACATTAGCGCGTTAGCATTTCTCACTCAAGTCAGTGGGAGCTGCTAGCGGTGAGCTAACAGCAGTAACAGCAGTGTGTCTCTGTCTGCAGAGCCTGTAATCTGCCCAGCGGTCTAATCTCTGACAGCAGGTACCACACTGGCCTTTGACCTTTGAACACAGTCCCCTGTCGCCCCTCTGACCTCACCTGGTGACCTTTGACCCCTGCCTCACAGACACATACACCTGGATGCGTATGTCGTCACTGCACATGTTCCTCACCTGTCGAATTAAAACACAGCTCTCACCAGCATGACCTGTCCGTCACCAGCCCTCCTCTGTGTGTGTCAGTCGGGATGTTCTTCTCTCTGATTGGCTGACCTTTGACCTTTACGCCAGGTTCACTGTGGGGCATGATGGGACAGAACCGGACCAGGAGGAGAACTTCTGGTCTCAGGCTCTGGAGGATCTGGAGACCTGCGGCCAGAGCGGCATCCTCAGAGAGCTGGAGGTGAGTAGTACCGTTACAGTTACTACTATTAGACGTATAAGCAGTAGTAGCAGTATTAGTAGTAGTAGGGATAGTAGTATTAGTAAGAAGCTGTAGGGCTGGGGATAATTACAAATTCTACCAGAACAAATCCTTTTTCCGTACTTTATTAGAAAATTATAGATTTATATCTTTTTCTACAAAACAAAGAAAGTTTCTTAAGTGTTAAATTTTGTTTAAACACAAGCGCCCGTACAAGAACTCTGCCTGAATAAAAGTAATAACAGTGTAAATCAGAAGCAGAATCACACTTTGACAAACTGTTGATGAAAACTTTGGTACCCGGTGGAAACAATAAACAACATAGTGTTTTGCATTTTGTGACTTTCAGTCGTTTTTTCATTCATAAATTTAATCATTGAACATTTCTTAAAAATACTGTTTAAATTTCTTGTTCTGTTTTGTCTCGTGAGTGTTTCGTTGTTTTTGTAACTGCACGGCAAAAATCATGCAGTCACAAAAAAGCAACTTGAGATATGAGACGCTTATGATGTTTACCGTTAACCTTGTATATATTTGGCATATTTTGTATTTTCTGGGTTTTGGATATGTGTTTATTCATTTTTTACTGGAGTGACATTTTTTGTTTGTTTGTTTATTTAAAGGATCCCCATTAGTCGATGCCATAGCAGTCAGCTAATCATCCAGGGGTCCACAAATTACATAATGTACATAACACATTACATTGAACTGAATTAATAAAACCACCTCAATATACACAATTTAAATCATTCATATACAATTCAAGCTCGTCACCACTGAACATATAAATTAGATGGAATACTGATTAAAATATATTTAAAATAATAAGAATTCAAATGAAGAGTCCTGTCCTGTACTGTTCAGTCTGTCATATATATAAATATGTCTCTTCAAATTCTCTTTGAAGGAAAAGTTATTTTTTATCAGACGGAAATTAAGGGATGAATTATTCCAGTTTGTCACGGTCCTATAAAAACAAAATACAAAGTCAGCAAACAGACGAACAGAGGGATTTTAGGAACACAGACCTTTTCATTTGAACAGATGATTACAGATTGAACACTTAATTGTTTTTGTTCACAGTTGTAGCCCTCATCAATATGCTGGTGCATCTAAAAAACTTTATATATATTTACATTGTGGAAAAGTTCATTCTGAGCATCAGAACCAGAGTGAGAGATTAAAGGCTCAGGAAAACTTTGCAGGTGTTTTGAGTTAATCAGCTTTGCAGGACGACATTTCTATATAATAAATTCTTATTCTTTTTATTCTAAAATTGTAATGCATTTTGAGATACTGAAGTTGTGTTTTCTGTAAGCCGTAATAATCAAGATTAAAACAAATAAAAAGACTTGAAATTCACTTCATGCGTAATTTATATAGAATATATGAAAGTTGAATTAAATTACAGAAGACGCTCCTGTACATATCACAATTTAGCAAATGTATTCAAAATGACCTTAAAAATTCAAATCAAAATTATGTTTAATTCAACAAATTGCGTTCAGTGTGCATCGCATCCGACTGAACTCTTCATACACGTCAAACAGAAAAGTTAATAGCTAATTAATATTGAATTAATTTTGAAAATCTCAACGTAAACTGACAACACGGTGTGATAATATTACGAAATGATTCCTTTGAAAACTACAGTGAATTATTGCCCAGCCCTACAGTAAGTAGTGGTAGTAGTTTAGTGGTACTAGTAGTAACAGCAGAACTACGTGTTAAATGGAGTGAAGCTGAAAAGAGAAATGACTCCTTCTCTTCCAGGCGTCTGGGAAGGAAACACACCTCCTCAGTCTGGTATCCTCCTCCCTTTCCACCACTAACTCTCCTTCTGTCCTCTCCTCTCTGTAACGGACTTTTAGCGTTGTGAAACATCACACATGTTAGCTGTTTTTGAATGTGACTCTAACCGCACCCCAGCAGCAAGCTACCGACCATGGTGACGTCATCTGTGACATTTTAGTGGCATCACCCAGCTTCTGACCAATCACGTGGCAGAGTCATGTTGCACCGGGCATGGCAGTTTGAGCAAGGCATGCTGGGAGAGCTTGTGCAAGGCCTGATGGGTAGTTTGTTTTGCCAGTCATGAAGCAGATCTGTCACGTCATGCATGCGTCTGATGAGTACTTGATTCTGATTGGCTGAGAAGTGGGTTTCTTTTAAGTGATGTGAGAAGACTTGGGGAAAATATAGACACTGTCATCAATAAGAACAGATAGAAACAAGAGTAGATTCTTGTAAAGAAACAATAGATCATGTCATCTACTCATTAGGAAGAGCAGTACGTCAGGTCAATAGAAACTACTCGATCTCAATCAAACCAAAAGCAGCCCTTATCAGTAGATCCTTTTACTAAGTCTGTCGGTAGAAACAGTACAGAATCCTTAGTATCCCAGTAGACACATTCAAAGATCCTTCCTGCCAAAGCGAAAGTAGATCCTTTCACTAAATCTGTTAATAGAAATATAAGCAAAACCAGTTCAAACCACAGTAGATCTGTGTCTTTTGTTGCTAAAAACATCTGCTTTAATAAAACAGACAAACGCAGAGCGCCTGCTCTGGCATTGTTTGAGTGTGAGCGGTGTACAAACACGCAGGAGACGGGGAAACGGAGATCCGTGTGGGCACAGGAGACCCTCAGAAAGAGGACACACCGCTGGTAGTTTCCTATCTTAGTGATGGTCGGTTTGAGGCTTATTTTAGGATGATAATCCAAGCAACTGTAAACTTCTGTCAGCACAACTGAGGACCCGTCTCTCCATTCATTGAATTGGACAATGTTAAAAACGCGAATGACGTCGGGCGCTTTACTGGTCAGTTTACTTGCGCCTCTCACTGCAAAAAACATGTCTGATCCGGGCCTTAGTCAGTAAATCTGCCACTAATCTAGTCAGTAGATCCTGTCAGTAAAACAACAGTAGATCCTGAAACAGCCATAGATCCTTTCAGTAGATCCTGTCAGTAAAACAACAGTAGATCCTGAAACGGCCATAGATCCTTTCAGTAGATCCTGAAACGGCCATAGATCCTTTCAGTAGATCCTGTCCTGCCCTGAGTCAAAACAAAAGACGTTCATCTCTGTGCAAACACTAGTAGATCTTTTCAGAATAGTAAATCAAGCTGGTAGATCCTGTCAGTCCCAAGAGTAGATCATTTAAAAAACAACAACAATAAATCAGGTCAGTGGATCCTTGCAGTTGAAACAAAAGTATATCCTGTCAGAGGTAGATCCTGTTAGTAGGTCAGTGAATAGAAACAGTAGTAAATCCTAACAAAACAACACTCAATTTAGTCAGTAGATCCTTTCAGGAAAACTGTAGATACTTTTACTAGAACTTATGGGCAAATCTGTTAATAGAAACAACAGCAGATCATGTCAGTAGATTCTGCAATTAGAAACAACACTGGAACAAGTCAGTAGAGCCTAGCAGTAGATGTTAAAAGTAGATCCTGTCATTGAACTGCATTAGATCTAGTATGTTCTGTAAGAAGAAGCAGCAGTAGATTCTGTCTGTAGAAACAACAGTTGATCCTATCAGCGGAAATGAGTGAGGTGATTCTCAGGGAGGAGCCTCTCTGTAGAAACAACAGTAGATCACGGCTCTACCAGTAACTACTAAAAGATCAGGTTGGTAGATCTGGTCAAGAAAATTAAAAATAGATCCTATCAGTGGATCCTATAGAGTAGATCCCGTCAGTAGTCCTCAGAAACAGCGGTAGATCCCAGAAATAGAAAGTCAAAAACAACATCAGTCAGACACAGCAGAAGAACCAGAAGAAGAAACAATAGAATCTGTCAGTAGAGACCAATCCCGTCCTGGTGTGATCAGGGCAGCTGGGGTCAAAGGTCGGACTCCCATGATTCTTTTGACCTCCCTGTTTTTGATGCATCCAACTGGCTGTTTTTGCCTGACTGCCTTTGACTGGATGTTTTTGATTGGCTGTCTTCAGGCAACCATCATGTCAGGCTCCACCCTCAGTCTGAACCATGACCCCACCCCCCTGCGCAGCACACTGGGCCGCCAGGCGAGCTTCCAGGAACGCAGCAACTCCAGACCACAGGTAACCCGGTCTTACCTGTGACCCAACATCCATGCTTGACTAATCAGTGTTATATTATGACATGGTGAGTGTTTATATCTGTGATGTTCCTCAGGTGACAGCCCGGTCCAACACCTTGCCGTCTGACCCCCAACGCAGAGCCTTTGCCATGAGGAAGATGAGGCAGGAAGTCAATGAGATCCTAAACCAGAACCCAGTGGAACTCCACAAGGTGACCTTTGACACCTCACTTCAAAGTGACTGGAAAATAATGTAGTTGATCGTAACAAGAGTCTGTGTTTGTGTTTGTAGCTGACTCTAGAGAAGGCTTCAGATCTGGAGGATTTTGGCTTCAGTGTTTCTGACGGTTTGCTGGACCGCGGTGTCTACGTAAGCAACATCCGACCGGGAGGCCCAGCAGAGCAGGGAGGCCTCCGAGCATATGACCGAATACTGCAGGTACAAAAACACGAGTATCAGCCACTCAGGCACAGTGGTGCTTTGAGGTAAATGCAAGGATGTTGACCATGTTCACCATCTTAATTTAGCATGTGAGCATGCTAATGTTTGCTAATTAGCATTAGCGACAAAGTACAGCTGAGGCTGATGGGAATGTAATTTGTTCGAAAGATCATAAACCAAATTATTGGACAAATTTTGATCTGTGGATAGTGCTCGACATAAAGGCATCACTGAAGTTATTACAGTTCATCCTGTGGGGAGCATGTGTTTACGGAAATCTATCCAGTAGACTAACACCGCTAGCATGGCTAATAGCATGGCTGATAGCATGGCTGATAGCATGGCTGATTGCATGGCTGATAGCATGGCTGATAGCATGGCCGCTAGCATGGCTGATAGCATGGCTGATAGCATGCCCCTGAAAACACCAAACTACAATATATCAACAATATAAACACTACGAGAAGGATTCAGTTCGTTAGGTTGGCAGTCTTTGGAAAAGGTGTCATTCGCAATGGTTTATAGCCAATGGATTAAATGAACGGGGAATTTCCTTCTGGAACCGGAGCCGTGAAAAAAGTGGACGGTCACTGCTCTGTTGAGGGTGTTGACCTCCCCCCAGATTAAACCTTTTCCTTCTTTGTCTTCCAGATTAACCACGTGCGGACCAGGGACTTTGACTGCTGCCTCGTCGTCCCGCTGATCGCAGAGTCTCCTAACCATCTGGAGCTTGTCATCAGCCGAAACCCCACCTCCTCCTCCTCGTCCCTGCTGGCCAATCACACTGATGGACTCACCAACAGCGCCCACTCCCCTCAGCCAATCTGCAGCGAGCTTGGACCGTCGGAGCTCTCCATCGGCCAGGGAGAGGATGGCGGTCCGATCAAGTGGAGCAAACCGGGAGACGGGCTGGGGGCGGGGATTGGGTTGGGGCAGTTGAATAATAAATCCTTATAGCAAACA
Source organism: Micropterus salmoides (assembly GCF_014851395.1). Classification (NCBI taxonomy): domain Eukaryota; kingdom Metazoa; phylum Chordata; class Actinopteri; order Centrarchiformes; family Centrarchidae; genus Micropterus; species Micropterus salmoides. The sequence continues at coordinate 1,153,425 of NW_024044681.1, forward strand.
AAAACTGCATGAAACTGGATTCAACCGGTTCTAACCAGATTGGATTTGCGAGGTCTAGAACAATAACAAACCCCATCCGACTGGTTCAGCGTGGACCCCCATGGTGCTACACACCCTCTGGATAAACTTTGACCCTTAAACACTAAAGTTTGACCTTTGAACTGCTAAAGCAGCCTGAAAGCACACTGATGGACTGAAGCAACTCCTCACCTTTTCACCTGAACCAGTTCTTCATACTGGTCCAACTGGTGTCACTGGAACCAGAACTACGACTACTGATTTTACTGAAACTAGCCCAGAACCACGGCCAATGGTTCACGACATGTGGGTTCTGGTCTTAGTGGTCTGAGAATCATGGCTACTGAATCCACTGAAGCCATAGCCAGTTGTCTTACTGGTACTAAGACACATGGGCTCTGGTCTTAGTGGCTACAGAACCATGACCGTACTGGAGCCACAGCTAATGGTCTTACTGGTCCAAGACACATGTGTACTGGTTTTAGTGGTGACAGAACCATGAGTACTGGTCCAACTGAAGCCTGAGCCACAGCCAGGGGTCTTACAGGTACTAAGACTTGGTCGTGATCTTATTTGTCACAGAACCACAGGTACTAAACCAGAGCCGTGACCACTGCTTCTACTAGTCCAGAAGTGTGGCTCCTGGTCCATCTGGTCTTGCGAGAAGTATAACTGTGGCTTCAGGTTGTACTGGCCAAAAACCACAGCAGCACAAAGACCGATGGGACTCCAGAATCTAGAACCTGCTGGTGGACAGACCGGTTGCCCTGGACACTAGGGATGCTCCGATTAGGCCGATAAGGCGTTAATGTTATTGGGATCGCCCTAACCATAATTGATTAGTGACTGGTTTGTGTTTTTAAACATTTGAAAGAAAGCCTCCTGAATAAGAAACCGTTTCAAAAAACCCACCACTTTGGTTTAAACAAAATCTTAACCTTGATATTCTTCATGTTAGAATCATTGGTCTAAATATTAGTATTTTATGCTGCTACAAAAGGCAACTCCTCAACCTTGGTATGTCTGAATAATCACAAAGGAGCCTGGGAGTTCCAGTCCATCAGTCCGGTCCACTTCCAGTTAAGTCTGGGGTGAGCTTGAAGCACTGGAACTGTTACTAATGGTCGCACTTGATGTCAGAAAGATTCTGACAATCTGACAAGCACTTTGTTTGAAGCAAACTGTTGTTTTAACGCATACTTGATTTGTCTTCGGTCTCGCGGTCACAAAATTGGGTAAGAAGCTGTGCGGCGAGAAGGAAAAAGGGGGATGGATCCCAGCAGAGTTATGGGAGGAAGTACCTTTTATTGGGCCCGAAGGGTTGGCATAAGAATAAAGATGGTCATGGTTACGAGCAAGTCTTTAGAAGAGTTTAAAATCACACATGGTTGGGTGAAGGTGAGGGTTTAGCGTAGTCCAGGTTAGGAGAAGAATCGAGGAGGATGGGAAGATCACAAGATTGAATGTGGTTCTGATATGCTGGGTAATCCTGCAGATTTATGAAACTTGGAGACATCCAAAAATGCTATGTGACCAGCAGCATAGACTTACGGTGGTCAACAGCAATGCTTGGAGATCATGTTAGTGATGGGCGGGCAATACCAATACGTTCATCAGCGTTTGTGAAATGAGGACTTCTTCAGTAAGCCTTTTGTTGGATTCACACTACTGTAAGTTTTGCTACTAGCCTTATTGTGCTCAAATGACCCAAAACATTATTTAGAGAAGGATGGCTGTAAAGACCTAACCCTTGTGAAGTGTTTGTACACTTTAAATGGATTGAAACAGTAAAACTAGTGAGGTGTTGTGGTGCTTTGGCCCCTTTCCTTGCGTGGCTCCTACAGTTCCTGCAAACCACCAGATGTCACTGCTTTACACCACAAAGCTTCAGATGTTTTTACAGCACAAACCAGAAGAAAACCCTAAAGATTCAGAAGACTTTATCCTCTATCCTACTTTATCCTTTATAAGGGCTGGTTGTCAAACCTCCTTACTGTTTTTTTTTTGCTGACAAACTTGTGTACATAGCACCGAGTAGCTACCATTGCCAAGCAAAGCAAATTTTGGTTTACTTTGTCTTTGATCAAACAGGTAGTAATTTAAATCAAATGTAAATTCTTGACTTTAAAAGCAGCTGGTAAACAATCTCAGCACAATGTCCATGTAGCTGTAAGTAGCTGTTCCGGAGCTACAAAATCATTTCTTAGCTGCTGTTTAAAACTCAACTTTTAACTCAATAAATGCAAAAAGTCCCATGACAACTGGGCAAACTCAATCTGCTAAGAAAGATCATGTGATATGATCAAAAACTGAGATTGTTCTCTCAACAAAATTGACCAATTTTAGACTGGAGTTTGGCAGAAAACGTGTTTACATTTCTCAATGAATGAAAAAAGTATAGACAAATAACAATATATATAAACAATACCCAGCCCTAGAGGTGTAATCAGGCAGTCAAGTATTTTATTTATCGATCAATAAGAAACAAATCTAACATTTTCCAAGAATTATCAGCTGATCGGAGCATCCCTAATGAAACGGGCAGAAAGAGACAGATGGTTTACTGTTAAGATTTTTGTTCTGTGCCATGAACGAGCTGCAGACTGGAAGGGAAATAATAATCATGTTGACAATAATGATGATGATGATGAAGATGATGATGACACTGAGCAGTTCAATAAGAATCTTTTTCTACTGTTTACACCTGTTGGACTGGCCACACTGTGTGTATGTGTGTGTGCGTGTCTGTGTGTGTGTTTGTATGTTATGTGTGTGTGTGTTAAACACAAGGCCAGTAAAGCCCCCCCACCTCATTTCCTCGTCTTGGCTTTGCCCCCCCGGCCCCCCCAAAACGCACTTCTTCCCTCGACCAATAGGCAGCCAGGATGACAGACAGATGCCAATTCTGGGAGATTCAGCTGATTGGCTGGAACCAATCAGGAGAAGAAGAAAAAAAATGTCCCTGCCTCTCTGTGATTGGTTCTCCTTGACACATAAACTGACCAATCAGTTCCCAGGTAAAAGCCAAGCATGCCCCCACCCCGACTTCCCTGTCCACCCCCACCCCCCGTAACAGTGATCTATTATGCTAATCGATCTGTGTGTTTTTTGATTGACTGTTGTCAGTTTTCTCTGTTTGTTTGTTTCCATGGCGGCTGAACCTGAAAATATGTAAAATAGATTAAAAAAACGGTTTCAGTCCCGTCGCTGTTCACATCCAAACCATCCAAACCCCGAAAACCTTCACCTCATGACCACGAAACAACAAAGTTACACGAGAAAAAAGAAAAAGATCCTGATTAAACAGGAAACCTGTGACAGTAAATATGTGTGTGCGCGTGCGCGTGTTTGTTTATTTTGGAGTGATGTCAACATCTTTCTGCTCTCACCTCAGTCTGAACTCACTATTTAAACTGGCCAATCAGAACCCTCCTTCAGCACCAGCCACCAGTCGAAACCCTCCCTGACTTTAACAACCAATAGCTCTCTGCGAACGTTCCTGTGCTTCGGATCGGACAGTTGCGATTGGCTGTTCGGCTCCATCCCAAACTTTGTGAACTGCGACGTTTTGAATCTGAAGCACAGGTTAGCATATGGCTAGCAGACACTGAGCACAGGGATAGCAAAAGCTTAAGATGTTACACATACCACACTGCACAAGGCTAATACTAGCTAAGACAGGGCTACCATCTAGCCAGCATACCTAGACCTTAGCACATGGCTAGCAAAGGGCCAACTCCTGGTTAACACAACCAGTGTACGGTTAACACAACAAGGCTAATATAGGGCTAACAGAGAAATGTGTTAGCACATGGCTATGACAGAACTAACATCTTGGTAACAAAAGTAGTATGTTTAGCACACACCTTGAACAAGGTTAACACAGGGCTTACACGCCAAAATTTGGTTAGCGTGTAGCTAACACAGGGCTAGCATCTGGTAAACATTGCTAATAGTTGTTTAGCATACAGTTAAAGCAGAGCTAATACCTGGGTAACACTACTGGTACGTGGTTAGTGCACATTAGAACAAGTCTAACACATGTAAACATAGCTAATACAGGGTTAGCAAGCAGCGATCACAGGGCTAGCGTCTGGAAAACATCGCTAGTTGTTTACCATACAGATAAAGCAGGGCAAACACCTGGCTATAACGGCTAGGTGTTAGCATAGGGCTAACACCGGGTTAACACAACTGGTAAATGGTTTGTGCATATTAGAACAAGGCTAACACGTGTAGACATAGCTAATACAAAGTTAGCACAGGGCTATCACAGCTAGTATTCAGTTAGCACAAGGCTAACATTCACTAGTCAAAGACCTGTTGGTAGTGGTAACTAGAAACAGAGCTTTGCCAGATGTTTAGCGCTGTTAGCATTTTAGCACTAAGCCAAGACAAAATGTTTCACCAATGGGAAAAGGCCACAGAGCTGAGGGGCGTGGCTTCAGGAGGGTTTGATGAGATTTAAAGCCATACACACTGTTTGTGCGCATGTGTTAACTTTGTGTGTGTGTGGGTGTGTGTGTGTACCTGTATGTTAGAGGGTGTGTTTGTGTGTGTGTGTTTAGCATTGCTGGGATTTGCACTCTAGTGATTCACCTCAGCAAGATGTCGCCCCCTCCCCCCTCCCCCTCCCTCCCCACACACACACACAATGCACTGCCATTTGAAATAGTGGGTCAGATTAGTTTCCATGTAGCTTCACCAACCAACCAAACTGTATTTTTCTTTAAAGGAACAGGGATGTTGTAAAGTATTTTTGTACAAATTTAATACTTTGGTAGCATGACGTTCCTGGTGTTTGTCCTGTCGGGCTCCACTGCTCTCCTCCACCCCCCTTTGTATGAACGACTACTGAGCAACAATAAAGATGACGACCTGCTGGGAGGACCGGAGTCCGTGTTTGTTTTTAAAGTAACACACAACATACTCATTTTTAATATGGAAGAAATAAACTGATATAAACAATAAACAAATATTACTTGTAAAGTAAACTTTTCTGGTACTTTAATTAATGTTGAGAACAACTATAAACAACACATTCTGCAACAAATATACTTAATTTGATAGAACTACAATATAATAATTATACATGTTAAAATAATATCTGAAAATAAAATACTTTCTTATTATTTTTCTTTAATTTACCTTTTACCAGTTTTGTATCGCAGTTTATTGTTACTCATCAGTTAAAATTTATACTCTGGGAAAAATGTGGATTGGGGGGGGGGCCACAATCATTCCTGCTCGCCTCAGAGACCTGGAGGTGTGCAGGTCTCCAGGGCCCAGTTGTTCAAAAGTAATCTGATCGGATTTTGGCTATGGGATTGGATCAAATCTTGAAAATGGGTTGTTCAAAAGAAAAAAAGGATTCTGAAATTGGATCAGATCACCTGATCCAATCAGATCAGATCACCTGATCCAATCCTGGTTGTGATCCAGATCAAACCTTCAGTTTGTGTTGTTCAAAGCTTTTTTGTAGGATTGGGATCTGTTTGATCCAAAAAATCAGGATTATCCTGATCCCAACAGAAAGGCTGGATTCAGGGTGGATTTTAGGAACAAAATATAATAAAACTTTAAAAATTTGACAAATAATTTTTATCATTTAGTAGCCTATTTATACACATTTATTTCTACTTTGCACTTGATTTGCTTAAACGTTACAGTGATAAAGTAGACATTACCTACAAGCCATCCAATTCAATAAAGTAAAAAAAATTTTTGTCATTATTACTGTACATTAATCACAAAGGCACAATCATCAGAGGTGAATCATTCAAAAGCAGATGGGGGATCTGTTGATGTAATAAAATTATTATATTTAGCTAAAGTTTGTTAAATTAATTAAATCTCCGTTAAAATTGAATCCGGATGTGACGTTGCCGCTCGGCGCTCTCCTCTCCTGCCTGCCTGCTCGGTGGATCGCTGGTGGATTAGTTCTGTCTGTTCCCCGGTGTGTTGTCGCTGTTAGCTGTTAGCTGTTAGCACCTGCTGCTGCTGCTGCTCCGCTACGTTTCTGCTGCGTTTCATCTCCTGCTAACCGGTTCGAAACATAAACCGACGTCTCTGCCGGATAAATAAACGCAGAGCCCGGCAGGAATCATGTCCACCGCCCTGGAGAGCTACATTAACCGTATCCTCCTGCTGCTAGCTAACATGCTAACCGCCCGTTTGAATGAATGAAGAAACGCTAGTCAGGTTAGCATCCGAGCTAGGAGCCGTTTAGCTGTGCGGGAGTTTATTTATCAGTGTGTTGAAGCAGTGTAGTTGGTTATTTAAGTAGATTTAATGCGCTTTTTCAGTCCAGGAAAGTGTTGTTTCTTTAACTCTTGTGTGACTCAGGTACTGTGGCCATCGTCACCTCAGACGGCAGGATGATTGTGGTGAGTTTATCTCTAACTAACTGTCATTTTATTGATTTATCAGCTGTTTCCTATAACCACACATGCTGCTGGTGGTTCTAGCTTCCCCAGTGTAAATTAATCTGTTTGGCCTCTTGATGCTAAAGAGAGACACTTGGCTTTATTTTGGATGGATAGTTGTAGTTTAACGTTGGCATGTTTCTCTGTTAGCAGGTTCTTTAGCCCGAATGCATCAGTGGTTGCTTTTAGTTAAAAAGTTTTCTCTTTAGAATTTAGGGGTGAGCAATAAAACAATAAGTGAGATACTTTTCCTCATTAACTTTAATTTATTTGAATCACAAACAATTTTTCTTTTAGGATTTTTATTTTGTTGAGGAAAAGGGACTGAAAAAAGCTTCTGCTTTATTTTACTCGTGCATATTTGTTGAAAACTTTATCAAAATAGTTTTGAATGTTGTGCTTCAGATTTGTGAGGTGATCCACTGTTTGGCATCAAGTGTTTGTTCTGACCATAAAGAAAAAGTTTAAACCACAAATAACCATCTGGTTTCTTCAATTTTCACTCAGGAGCAAAAATCTGCCTTTAAACTTGACTTTTATCCTGATAATTATCGATACTGAATGAAATTTCTTATCGTGATAACATATTTGGCCTCATCGCCCAGCCCTATTAGAATTTACCATTTGCTTATTTTTAGTCAGTTAATTGAGTGACTTAATGTCAGATAAAGGATGTTTAATGCCTTGTCTCTCCATGTAGTTAATTTCCCATCTATTCACATATTTATTTTTTTCCCCACAAACAGCGGTGGAAGAAGCATTCAGACTCTTTACTTCAGTAAAAGTTTTAGTACCACACTGAATATACTCCACTACATGTAAAAGTCAACATTCAAAACTTACTTAAAGAATAATTTCAGTAGTTTTAAACCTGGTCCCTGTCTTCAGATATTTTGGCATAGAAATGACAAGTAGGTAAAGAATCTGTGCAGTAGATGCTTCAGCCGGCGGCTGAACCGGCCGCAACGTATTCCTTCTCGCTCTGAAATCTCGCAAGAGGCCAGTTGATGCAGGAAAACGCCGGTGGAAACAGAAGAGAAGAGTTTGTTGTGTACGTAGAGGAGCTGCAAGCGAGACTTTATTTCCTGGTGTTAATCCAACACAACAAACTCCTCTCTCCAACTCTATCTGCCTTCACACTGCGTTATTTTCCGGGAGTATTACAAACAACAACAATTTGCCGGCTCGCTGCGCTGTAGCTGGAAAAGGGGGGTCGTCAGGCGGTTCATCTGCCGGCTGAAGCCTTTACTGCACGGATTCAAAGCTTTTTGTCATTTCCACACCAAAATATGTGAAAATAGGGCAGAAATTATCCTTTAACTATGAGTATGTATTATCAGCTATATGTACTTAAAGTATGAAAGTAAAAGTACTCATGTTGCAGTAAAATCTTTCTCTTTTATATCTGATGTTTCTGGATTAATATTCCTGCTGCATTAAGATGTTTAAGGTTGAGCTCATTTTAACTCCTTTATATCCTCTTGGGTAGTTTAATCTGCAGCAATGCATCATGGTCTATAAGATCACCATATGTTTGGCTGTCCTGTGAGAACCTCGTGTCTCTAAACAGTCAGAAAAACAGCCTGTTTTCAGCTTTGTGACGATGCATTTTCCAGCTGATGCAAGGAGGTTTAAAGAGTTTATTCAGCTGGAGGAGGAGGAGGATTTTCTCAGAACTTAAAGGAACTCTTCATCCTGCAGTTTAAAACCAACACCTGGAGATGCAGGATGAAAAACAGTAGCTGTCGGACACATGTCGTGTAGTAAAAGTACAATATTACCTCCTTAGATGTCGAGAAGAAGAAGTATAAAGCTGCATAAAATGGAAATACTTAAGTAGAGTGAATGTGTGTGTGTTCAGGGCACACTGAAGGGCTTCGATCAGACCATCAACCTGATCCTGGACGAGAGTCACGAGCGGGTGTTCAGCTCCAGTCAGGGGGTGGAGCAGGTGGTGCTGGGACTCTACATCGTCAGAGGGGACAACGTGTGAGTCACATGTTTAATAATCAATAACCTATCAATCCATCACATCAGCTTTATTTCAGTATCAGACGGAGCAATGGTAGAACTATCTTGAACATAAATGATACAGGCAGTGGCGGAGGAAGTATTCAGATCAGGTTCATCAGATTTTTATATGTTTTGTGTGTTAAAATCCTAATTTATAAAGTAAAAAGTAACTAAAGCTGTCAGATAAATGTAGCGAAGTAAAAAGTACAATATTTCCCTCAGTACAAGTACCTCAGATTTGTACTTATGTACAGTATCTGAGTAATTTTACTTGATACAGATGTTTTTATGTATCGATTAACACAAATTAAGAGTAATTTGGAACAGAATCAGCTGCAGCTTCTTCCTGAACGGATACTTGATTGATTTTATTAACAAATCGATCGTTTTCTTCAGGGCCGTGATCGGGGAGATCGACGAGGAGACGGACTCCACTCTGGATTTAGGAAACATCAGAGCCGAGCCGCTCAACTCCGTCGTCCACTGACCTCTGACCCCCCTCCTCTCTCTCCAGGGCGAAAGATGACGGCGTGACCCGGTTGTTTTACAGGAGCCCGTTTGCAGTCGCAGGTTTACAGAGTTATCTGGGTCAGCTGAGACTGATGATAAATAAAAAAAGATACTCCGTGTACCTTCTTCCACTAACCGACTCCTGCACGACATTCTTCTGTTTGTGTTTTTTTTATAAATAAAGTTTGGACTTGCTCCGAGTTGTTAGATGAACTTTTTTATGCTTTGCGTCTGTTTTTTTTGTTGTCAGATTGAGGTTGTTTAATAAAGTTTCATTTCTCGTATTTCGACAAAAACCTCTGTGTGTTTGTCTGTTTATACAATCTTCTTCTCCAGTTAGCAGTACTACTTTGTAGAAATACTCTGTTAGAAATAAAAGTACAAAAGTAGTAGCATGAAAATATACTTAAAAGTACTCATCATACTATCATAATTATTGTTTATCACTTTAATGTTGCTAATTTTAATAACGTTATTTTTATATATATATATATATATATATATATATGAGTAGCTTAATCAATAATAATGTTAAATTTATTTATTGACCATTTATGTATTTTATTTATTAGTTGTGTATTTTAAATGTTTGAGTGGAAATTATAAAAAAAAAGGTACCTCAAATTTGTACTTAAGTACTTTCCACCTCTGTTATTTACAAAACTTATTTACTTAACTAAAATCTGACTGAAGATGTTTAATTCCTCCTTTTTGACTAATCATGCGTTGAATATTGAGAGATATTTTAATTTTAAGGGCCCTTTAACTAATTCTTATTAATGTGTTCATTTATCCCATGTGAAGTGAAGGTAATTTATAAGAATTAGTGGCAAGTCTAAATTTTCTTCATTACTCATAGTAATTAGCTGAGAAATGTAAGTTCTTAAAAAATTAACGCAGAAACTTTTGCTCATGCAAAGGGAGGGGTGACTGATTCTTGTGGTGTCGGAATAACCAGAATTTTTTTTCGTCCTTATATCTTTAATGCAAAAAGAGAAATAAAGTGTACATGAGACATAAAGAAGTATACAGAAAAGTATACAAATACATAAGAAGACACAAATATTTAAAACTTTGTCAAGGGTAGTCTAAATTAAATAAAAATATGAATATTATGATTTCAGGTTTTTTGTTGTTGGATTTAGAAATTAAATTGCTCTGATAATGATAATCCAACACATCTGTGTAGCAGCGTCCATGTTGACTCTGTTTTAAATCAAGCACCCCTTTATTAATGTAAACTACATAGTTTAGCAACAGTAACTGAGGGGGGCGGGGCTTAGCGAAGCATTGATTGTTCTGCAGGGGGTTTGTTATTGTTTGTGTTCATGTGTTAATAAATAACAGTGAAACAAAAACATGCATTAATTAGGTAGCATCAGTTCTTTCACTAAAGTCCGTGTTTGTTGCGTTTGTGCGTCGTCATGTGATCTCAGAGTCAGAGCGTTCTGTAATCGATTGATCTGGTCTGGAGTCGGAGCGGGATTCTCGTAATGGAGCCGCAGCCAGGCGTCGCCTGAAAACACACAAATCAGACATCATCAGGAGTTTAATAGCAGGAGACCGAAATCAACTATCAATCTTCATCAACAACCTCTCACCTTCCGTGACCCTCTGACCTAGCGACACCAGTAGCTCCGCCCCTACGCTGTGATTGACAGGCTCTCCTGACTTCGTTCGTCCCGCCCCCAACTTATGAAGAATTTCGGCTAAAACCAAACCATCCACGTCCACAACTACACCTGCAGGAGGACACATAGAGACGGGGTTTATCGATTAATCATCGGTCACATTAATCAGGTTTTTAGGGTCCTTTGAAGTCACTTTTTTTTATGATAGAAGATGTAATGATTAAAAATGATATTTGTCACTGCTGAACAGAAAACGTTTTAATACAAGAAATGATGGAATTTACATAATGTTACTCATTCCTGCTTATTTTTCGAATTATGGTATTGATTTTTAGTTTTAAAAAACTGTTGTAAACATATATGTAAATTTATAAGGACATATTAGAAGAAGTAAGTAAAATGTGAGTAAGTAAATATTATGTTAATTACTAATGTATATGAATATGTGAATAAAACTTTTGGTAAATATTTATGTTCTTAAGTCAAAATATGTAAATCTATAAGTATGTAAGTCAGTATAAATGTAAATAAGTAAATATTAACTACGTAAGACATAAAAAATTTAGGTGAGTAAATACATATACTGTATAAATATTTAATATTATTGCTAATGCTGTGATACTATATAGAATTTAATAAATAATAATACAGAATATGCAAAAATTTTGTTTTCCCAAAACACACCTAAACATTTATATTCTGTGTTGTTGTTTTTGTTTATTTACCATCTGCAGGGGTCTTCAGTTCCATCTGACGCTCAGATTTTCTCAGGACCGTGTAGTAATCTGTGTGGGCGGAGCACAGCGACCGAGCCTTCTCATTGGCCACGCCCTGAGCCTCCATCATGTTCTGGAACTTGGATAGAGCAGCTCCACCAATCACAGCATCGGAAATCTGCCTCCTGCCTTCTGATAGGTTGGACACCAAGCCGGTCATCATCAGCAACACACCGCCTACAGGAACAGCAACGTATACATATATTTACAACAACAACAAAAACAATTAGATTTTTGAAACACAAATATGTAATAAGAAATTATCCTTTTTTTAGTGATGAATGGACTTTTTATGCTGCTGTAATTTTCCAGTTAAAACAAATAAATGTTCATTATTAGGGGGTTACTACTAACTAAATATCATCAACTTTACTGGATTCTTCAGCTGGTAAAAGAAGCAACAACAGATCATAAAATAAAAATATCTTGTAATCTAAAGAATTTCTAAGTTAAGTTAATTTGGTTTAAATTACTTAGGTTGTGGTATTGATGCATATACATTTGCTGAAGCTAAGTAAGTAAGATTAAGGTAAGTAATAAAGTACTTAAGTAGGCACAAAATGTATATCAGTATATATATATATATATAGAAGTGAGTCTCATATTCCTGAGGAAGCATATTCACATCATTTCCAGTTATCGTGTTTTGTTTTGCGGTTTGAACCCTAACAAATATAATTTTTTAAGTAAACATGAACTTTGTACAAAAGGGCCTGTTAAGTAGCGATCTCTGTGTTTGTGCCGGGAAAGCTCCAATTTCCCAGGCTTCCTGAAGTACTCACCGTGCGCTCTGACTGCACCTGGTTTAATTTGCGTAAAATCTGAGTGGAGTCTGGTGCAGAGTCCCGGATGTGGAGGGAGCTTCACGCTTCAGACAGGTAGGCAGCCGCTGGTGTAGCTAACGTTAGCCTCGCAAGCTAGCTAGCTAATGTTTGTGAGTGAAGAAACAAACAGTCGTTGTAAAAGTCAGCCGGTCACACCGAATTATTTACTAACATCAATCAGTGAAAATTACCATCATCGAGTAGTTTGTCTCGTTACTGTGTTCATACCGGAAAGAAATATTAAAAAACGGTTAAAATTTTACGCTAACTTTAGCTTCTACTGCTTGAGCTGGATTCCTGCCGCACATTTAGAGCTGAAACAATTTGTTAGTTAATTAATTAACTATTTTAGGCCCGCAGATAACTATTCATTTTGGTTTGAGTCAAAAAATAATGAAAAACTGATTTCCCAACAGTCCAAAATTAAAAGATATTAATATAGCTGAATATCATAAAACAGGAAATCCTCAAATTGTAGAACCTGCAAGTTTTTATTTAAAAACAAAAAATGTATTCAGTAATTTTCATTGTAAAGTAAAACTGCTTCACAGGTTCCATCTTCTGACTTTGTTGTGATAATAAACTAAATATCTTTGGATTTTGGCACATTTTTAGACAAAACAAGACATTTGAATCAATTGGATCACCCTGGGATTTAGGAAATTTTGATGACGGACAAATATCAAAGGAACAAACAAATAATTACTTGATTTAAGAAAATAATCAACAGATTAAATGATACTTAAAAGAATGATTAGTTAGTATTTAGTATAGCTGTGAAGTCCTGTATCAGGTGGTAGCTAATGGATAAACAAACTATAGAGGTGCAACTAATTATTATTATTTTCGTAATCAGTTAATCTCCAAATTATTTTCAGAGTTAATTTAAAACTTTTGATCTTTAAAATTTCGGGAAATGGTGAAAAAAAAAATCTCTTTGCCATAGACTTTAAAATGATACAAAACATATAATAATTAGATGTTTTTTGCTTAAAAAAGCACTAAAACGATTACTTGAGTATCAAAATAGTTTACTGGCCTATTGAATTACTTAACTTGAATCTGTTGCAGCTCTAATTAGTTGTCAACTAGTCTGTTAGCAGAAAACTGATAAGCAACTAATATTTAAGAAATATTTAAGCAAAAATGTCATTGTGATTCCAGTTTGTCACTTGGGAGGATTTTCTGCTTTCTTGTCTCAATGTGAATTAAAAATCAATATATTTGGTTTTGGACCGTTTATTTGACAAAACAAGACATTTGAATAAGTCAACTTTGCTCTCAATTGAGAAAACAGAGAAAAAGTGTCAGATTTATCGATAATCTTCCTTAGTAACATTTTCATATTGTTATGAAATTCAGCCTCAGCTGTTTACCTACTGTAACAGGTGTTTTAAAGTCAATTCACAGGCTAAAACAAAGTAAGCTGTTTTAGTACTCAACCAAACATTTGCTGCTTTTATTTATTTATTTTTCTGATGTGAAATTGAAATCTTTGTGTTTCAGAACGAGACATGTGGAGACGTCACCATGGGCCCCTGGGTGAAACTGTGGTAGGCTGTGGTAGTTTTTTATTATTAGTTTTAAATCATAATCTGTCGAATTCGATCACCTTGACTATATTTATATGGATGTTGGTCTGTAGTTTTTCTGTCTGAATTCATAAACAAATGTCTGATGTGACCTGTTAAAAAAAGCCCGGTTTGGCCCTGATACCGGTCCTCACGATCGGCTCTGTGCATCTCTAATATTGGTGTTATTGATGATCTGTCAAGCACAAAAAAACTATTTGGTTTCTTTTTGGGTTGAACTGAACCGCAGTTTATAACTGAGATTCCTCCAATACCTTTTACACACTGTGTGTGCGTGTGTGTGTTGCCATGGCAGGAAGCTTTGTTGTTCCCGCCGCCGTCATTGATTTTATTTGCATCTTATTGAAACGCCCACAAAACGTGTTCTGACGTACAGATGTGGGAGGAAAGCGATTTAAAACTCAAAGTTAATGCGTCAAAACCTCCAAATAACCAAGTTAACTTCATGAAGAACAAATTAAAGTCGTTACCCAGAGTTGTGACCAGCTCCATCAGGTCGGCGGGTCCCTTCCCCTTCAGCGTCTCCAGAGACTCAATCACCTCCAGACTGTTGCCCACACATCGACCAATCGTACCGTCCATACAGCTGAGCACCGCTGCCGTACGCATGCCCACGCCGTTTCCTACATTCACCTGCAATAACACACCACCAACACCACCATCGTCATCATCTGCAGAACGTTCAGCATGTTAAAGGTTTAGTTATCACTAAAACTAGGAGGATGTCAGTAATGTTTTAGTGCTTGCGATGTCTTTTTATCAAGTTTTACGATTATTACAAACGTGGAAGTAGGTTAACTTTAGTCTTTGTGTAGAAAAGTTAAGATTGTTTTAAGGAATACGCCTGTCTCAATCCATTTAACGCTACACAAACACGCACTAAAGCTAAAAAGACCTGTTGATTAAATGATTCTTTGATCAACAGAAAATGTATTTCCAATAATTTTAACACTTGATTAATCTTTTCGATTGTTTTTGAAGTCAGATTCAGGTTTATTGTTAGCTGCAGCCCTGTTTTATGTGGCGCGTCCATTTAAACAAAATGTTTACCTTTTTTATTTTTATATAAACAATAAGTATTATATGGCAAATTATATTAATCACAATGTTTAGCTGCCTACTTTATAGCATTAAGGCCAGAACACACAGTCAAATCTCATCACATTAAACTTTACAAGCTGAATAGAATAGAAGCTTTTTTTATTACATTTTTAAAAATGTTTTTGTAATATAGATTTTTCAGCATTTTGATAAGCATCACATGGATTTTTAGACACTTACAGAGCGGTTTATTAAAATATAGTTTTTTCATTGATTAAATATACCAGTCATTGGCATGGAATCCTTTTTTCCACGTATTTACAGACCAAAAGCCGCATAAAAGGAGAATGATAAAAGTATATATTAAAGTTTTATAAAATAGAAAAATAACATGTTTATACGTATTAAGATTGTTTTGTACATTTTATGAAAGTATGATAATAGTAGTTGCTAAATAACTTGAGAGATTGAAGTAAAATCATTTTTTTTTGGACACATTTGTGTCTCGCCAGTTATTTATAAAGATTTCTAAAGCTTAATATATAATTGTTAAATTCTAAAGCGAACTATAAATATAAGCACATATCTTCAGAAGGCAAACTGTGCTAGCTGTTTATATCGTATATGAAAGTAATGTACTTACTAATAAGTGTGCTAGCTGTTTATATCGTATATGAAAGTAATGCACTTACTAATAAGTGTGCTAGCTGTTTATATCGTATATGAAAGTAATGCACTTACTAATAAGTGTGCTAGCTGTTTATATCGTATATGAAAGTAATGCACTTACTAATAAGTGTGCTAGCTGTTTATATCGTATATGAAAGTAATGTACTTACTAATAAGTGTGCTAGCTGTTTATATCGTATATGAAAGTAATGCACTTACTAATAAGTGTGCTAGCTGTTTATATCGTATATGAAAGTAATGCACTTACTAATAAGTGTGCTAGCTGTTTATATCGTATATGAAAGTAATGCACTTACTAATAAGTGTGCTAGCTGTTTATATCGTATATGAAAGTAATGTACTTACTAATAAGTGTGCTAGCTGTTTATATCGTATATGAAAGTAATGTACTTACTAATAAGTGTGCTAGCTGTTTATATCGTATATGAAAGTAATGCACTTACTAATAAGTGTGCTAGCTGTTTATATCATATGAAAGTAATGTACTTACTAATAAGTGTGCTAGCTGTTTATATCGTATATGAAAGTAATGCACTTACTAATAAGTGTGCTAGCTGTTTATATCGTATATGAAAGTAATGTACTTACTAATAAGTGTGCTAGCTGTTTATATCGTATATGAAAGTAATGCACTTACTAATAAGTGTGCTAGCTGTTTATATCGTATATGAAAGTAATGCACTTACTAATAAGTGTGCTAGCTGTTTATATCGTATATGAAAGTAATGTACTTACTAATAAGTGTGCTAGCTGTTTATATCGTATATGAAAGTAATGTACTTACTAATAAGTGTGCTAGCTGTTTATATCGTATATGAAAGTAATGCACTTACTAATAAGTGTGCTAGCTGTTTATATCGTATATGAAAGTAATGTACTTACTAATAAGTGTGCTAGCTGTTTATATCGTATATGAAAGTAATGCACTTACTAATAAGTGTGCTAGCTGTTTATATCATATATGAAAGTAATGTACTTACTAATAAGTGTGCTAGCTGTTTATATCGTATATGAAAGTAATGCACTTACTAATAAGTGTGCTAGCTGTTTATATCGTATATGAAAGTAATGTACTTACTAATAAGTGTGCTAGCTGTTTATATCGTATATGAAAGTAATGTACTTACTAATAAGTGTGCTAGCTGTTTAGCACTCTCCAGGTCTTTATACAGAGCAGCTCGTCCAAACTTTACATCCAGCACCAGAGCGGACAGAGACTCGGCTCCTTTCTTTGAGATAATTGAACCTAAAACCACATTTAAATTCTTATTTAATTGGCCGGGACTGCCGTTGTATTCCTATAAGGCTAGTAATACCAGTTCAGTACCGGTAATCAGTGGTAAGCTGTTCACGGTGCTGGTGGCGTCCCGCAGAGCGTACAGGACTCGATCTGCAGGAACCAGCATCTCCGTCTGACCCACAATGCAACAGCCCACTGAGCCCAGGATCTCCAGAATCTACCAGAAATTTAGTTGTCAGTGAAATTCCAGGATTCTCCAAACAAAATTCAATACCATGGTTAAAAAAACTAAACAAAAACAATAAACTCCATGTACTTCAACATACACTTCTTTAAAAAAAACATTTGAACATTATAAAGAACAACTAACAGCTGTGAGAGGATGAGAGGTGGTTTGATGTCAATTTATTCATGAGAAAACTGTTGAGATTATTTTTTTTATGTGTTGAACAGACGTTCAGTTCTTAGAGCTGAAAGTCAGTTTAAACGGTGGTGCCTTCAACGCACTGCACTTTTTAATACAGTTGTGTTTACATACTTGCAGCTGATTGGGTAACCGGGCGGCAGAAAGGTTCATGCTGACCAGACAACACGAGCTGCTGCTGTCGACTCACAAAGCTAAATACAGCGGGTTGTAGCTGTAGAATAAGGGAACTCAAGGCGCTTTAACGCTGCCCAATTTTCCGGGATTATTACGGGAGTGAAGTTTCAAGCTGTTGTGTTACCAGTCGCAGTCTTTTATTTAACGGTCTAACTATTAAAGTCCATTGTTGTTTGTCATTTTTCTACCTTCTCCACAGCTTTCTCTCATTCCGTAAGCTTCAGGGAGCATTTCAGAATAAAAGCATTTTGCCTGCCCAATTTTGCTAAAATGTTCAAGTTTTATTGATTTGGCTTGGTCTTGTGCTTCTATTATGATTAAGTAGGCTACGTAGTTAAATGGTTTCTTTTTTGTCTGTGACAGTGTTTATTGTTGTTTTACGATCGGGAATCTGCACAGGGTATTTTATTTTGAAAATTGAGCGGGTGAGCTCTAGCAGCCGCTGCGTAGGAAAGCCGGAACGCTATGTGAAAGCACACACGGTTGCGGGGTTACACCGCAATATTTTGTTCAGTATGAATGAACAAATGTGACGTATTGGCGGACGTTCTTTCCACGTTTATTGCAGAATCTCTGTGTGAAAGCGGCTTCAGATACCAGTGAAATGTAAAAGCTTCAACATCATCCCACAGCTGGTTGTAAAAGGTTTATGAACGAGTCATTTGCTGCACCTGTGCTGCTGATTGGTGGATGTTGAATCCTGGAATCGATTCCAGTTTATCCAGAGTTCCTCCCGTATGAGCCAAGCCCCGCCCACTGATCATAGGCACCTGACACACACACACCAGAGGGCTGTTTCACAAAACCAAGATAGCGGATTAAGCCAGGATTTTCAAGATACCGGCGCCTGCGTCACACACAGCCACCAATTGGCTCAGGGAATATCTGTGAAAATGCGTTTCAAACCAAACGCACAAGTCCGAAAGAGACGCAGTCTGTCCCGAGTTCGTTGGCCAACTTCTGAATTGAACCTCAAACTGGTGCTTGAGCGTTTACTGAATAACACACTGTGGTGAGTTAGTTTTTCTTGTGGTCTGTAGGCCGACATGATGATATTATCATATTATTTAATGCCATGACTTGACTCAAATTATCTTTCTCATTATTATTATTATTATTATTATTATAATTTGAGCAATCTTCTCCACCATAGCTCATAATAATAATTCTTCCTAATTCATCATAACATAAGAAAGAACTGTAGTTCTATCTAATGTTGTGTTGGTCAGACTAAACACTGATTTACTGCTTGTCCATTTTGAATAATACAGAAGGTAAAGAGCTTAAAATTTAATCGCATATTAAATCGAGAGAGAGAGAGAGAGAGAGAGAGAGGTCCACTGCTCACTTTTAAGGTCTGACATAACGTTATCATTCGTGGTAACATTATAATTATGACCGTTTCAGTCAGCGATACTTTTGGCTACTTCCTCATTCAGTTGGTTCCTCTATGTGTGCCACGCCTTTTCTCGCTGTTTTAATACTGCGGCCGTGTTTCTTTCTTCGTTTTTTATTTTAATATTGTGCATTTTTTCATCGTAAACCTTCTTTACACACAGTGAGTTTCCATTTCCGCATCAATGAATCTGCGATCGACGTGTGGTCTCTTGAAGAAAGTTGTCGACGTGCATTTATCTGAATTACGTACACCTGGCTTGACATAACCGCTTCTGCTGCGCCTGGTTCGGATGCACTGATCACACTAAGTCAAGCCCAGATTTTTCTGTTTCTAAATTCTGCTTTTGTGAAACAGCTCTCTGGGGTTATGATATCATGGCGTCAAAAACTGTGATTGGAGAAGTGTGTGTGTGTGTGTGTGTGTGTGTGTGTGTGTGTGTTTACACGTTTACCTTGCAGCCACAGGCAGCTAGCGCGGGCGCTAACACAAGGCTGACTTTATCTCCCACCCCTCCTGTTGAGTGTTTGTCAACCACCAGCCCCGCCCACTCCTCTGGCCATGACATAATTTCCCCCGATGACATCATCTCCCTGGTCAGCGTCTTTATCTCCGTGTCGATCATTCCCCTCTGCCAGATAGCCATCAGCATGGCCCCTTAACAAAGAAGAGGGAACATGACGTCAGGAACGTGTTTGTTTGTTTGTTTGTTTGTTCGAGAGAAACTGTTTGTACCTATCTGGCTTTCCTGGACGGTTTTGTTTGTGACAGCCTGGATGAAAGTTTGGATTTCTTCGTCACTCAGCGCTCCTCCATCTCTCTTCTTCCTGATCAGATCTGGGATCGACATCACGTCAGCCTGGAAACGAAATTAATTTATGAGCGTCCGTCAGATCGCACACTAGATTCAAGCTTCCAAAACTTTATTGGACTGTAAAACTGCAACGTTTTGTCCCAGTGAACAACATATAATAATAAAACGTGGGGAAATTCAAAACATCAGCAGTACAAGAACAGATGCAAATGAAAAACTAGTGTACATTATAAAGATCTAATGAGGCACAAAACACAATGATCATGTGACCCAGATGATCAAAAATTAAAATGGTTGCAAAAAGTTGTAGAAATCAGAAATTATAATACATTTTAAAAACATTTAAAACACTCGTACGTACAGCGAGGTCTATATCGCACGCTAGGTATTTTATGCCATAGCTCTCGATACACGATTTAAAACTTGTCTAGGTTTTATTTTTCAATTTTTTTTTACATTTTTGTTGAAAACATTTTAAGAGAATTGAAAATGGGATGTATACAGGGGGAACAAAATCAATATTTAAAATAAACATAATATTATTAACATTAAATGAAGAAAGAAAAATGTAATTAATTAAAAATATAAACCGAATACTGATCTGTGACCCAGTTAATACAATTTTAAAATAGTTGCATAAAGTTATATTATTAAAAAAATGTAAAACACACACGCTTATGTACAGTGGGGTTTACATTGTACGGTATCTTATGCTGTAACTCTTGACATGATTTAAACGTGTGTATTAGTATAAACACATTATGTTTAGTTTAAAAAAATATATTTTGTTAATAAAATCTAATAGAATTGAAAATATAAACATAAAAATAAAGTGACATAACAATAAATTTATAAAGTGTCTGAACCTGAATCTAGATGGTTTCTATAGTGAGAGCAAAGCTGGCTGCAGGAAAAAAGTCCCAAAGAAGTGGAATAAAAGAATCTTTAGTTAAAACATGTAAAAATGAGAAAGTTTGCCTGATTTTCTTATTCCTTCCTACCTTCAGGTCTAAACGTCTTTCTTCTTCTGTCTTCTTTGTAGTTAAACAGCGTTTCTCTCTGGAGGCTTCAGTCAGTCTGAGCAGTAAGGAAGTGATATTGTGTAATTTTATGTTTTACTGTTTCTTCACTCGATTGGTTGTGGAAACATTGTGGAGTTTCGGATGAAGTGATTCATGATGGAGACAGCACAGAGTTGCTTCATTAAAATGTCACTGGAAAAATTATGCAAGGTATTAAAGGCTGTCTCTGGTATTTCTCAACCTGGACCTTTTTGTACCAGGATGTGTCTATATGACTAATCATGACAACATTTTTTGAGTATTCTCTGAGCGGTCGGTAGCAGCGATACAGAGCTGCAACGTAATGCTTGTGGGAATCAAAGTACGTCCACTAAAGAGGGAATATTTTCTAATTGTAGGGTTTACACCTTTTGTTTGATGCTTCCTCAGCGGGGAGGCCAGAACTTCAGTTTACAACACAAAATAATGAACTAACATTATCAACAGACCGTTAAAGACATCAGTTTGCAGCACTGTACTTTTTTCCTCACATATTGTACATTTTAAATACATTTATATGCACAGAGGAATAACCTGATTACTGCACACAGATGCATGGCTATACTTATTAGTTGAGCATGGAAGAAAAAACTTTTTAGGGCTCTAACTTACTTTAAGTCAGATCAGTGGTACGTCTATAAACAAACATATTTTTCATTTCAAATTGCTTGAAAATGGTGTGTTTGGCAGCTGAAATATGAAAATATCCTCCCTTTACAGCCTGCCTCTCTGCCAGTAAAGTCAGTAAAGCTCAACTAAGTTGGGTTTTTAGACCTGTTCTGATATTTGCAGAGTTTTAATATTCGATATCCTGACATGTCGCCCAGTACTTCTCAGCATAGCTGAGCCCTAACGATCCAAACTCCATTCAGAAAATAAGCCTTTTAAAAGTTGTTTTGCTAACAGACCTGAAAAAGCATGACTTAAAATGTTTAACAAATTAACATCATGATGTAGTTATTTCTGCATCTGTTTGATCCCATTATACATTTACTTTGGCAGACGCTTTTATCCAAAGCGACGTACATCAACAAAGCATCTGACAATAGATACTAGTAAGAGCTAATAGCACATATAGCATCAATGGGTAAATACCAAGGGGAAGAAGTAAGAACACAGGAAGTGCATGTTAGAGGTGTAAGAATAAGAGATGAGTTTTCAGGAGCTTCTTGAAGTTAGAGAGGGACGCCCCTGCTCTGATGGCGTGTGGTAGCTCGTTCCACCATCGTGGTGTCACAGATGAGAACAGCCGGGACTGGGATTGCTTTGTGTGAAGGGACGGCAGAGCCAGGCGGCGTTCGTTGGAGGAGCGTAGCGGCCAAGAAGGAACGTAAGTTTGTATTATGGAGGTTAGGTAGATGGTGCAGATCCAGTAGTCACTCTGTATGCAGCATTAGTGACTTGAATTTGATTCTGGAGGCCACGAGGAGCCAGTGGAGGTCGGTGGAGGTCGGTGGAGGTCGGTGGAGGTCGGTGGAGGTCGGTGGAGGTCAGTGGAGGTCAGTGGAGGTCAGTAATTAGAACATATAAAGTAATTATTACAACTAAATCGCAGCAAGTTGTTTATGTTGGGTTTATACATCTGTAATACTTACGGGTTGTGTTTATTGGTGTTATTACTGCGTCGAATGTGTGAATAGTCCAGCGTGTTGTTTGTGAAACCGGCATTATAAGCTGTTGGATACCGATTTATCAGCAGTTTGTTCATAACGGCACGACGATTATCGGTCTAACTCTAAAAATCAGTTTTTCTTGTGCTTTGAATAGGATACCTTGTGTTCCTGTTTGAGAGACGAAGCCCACCCTAATGTGAAACCCTAACTCGCCCCTGGTGGTTAGCTCAGCTGCTTCAGAGCTACGAGTCCTAACGCCCTGGATATACTTGCTTTTAACTACGCGTACGCTTACGCAAGGTGGCCGCCACGCGTATCCCACGTTCCTTTGCAGCAGGGGGCAGTATGTCGATCTGACGGGCAGGTCAGCAGCGATCTCCTGTTCCACACACCAGCCCGGGTGGTGGCGAGATGCAGTTGGTTTGCCAACCGCCATTAAACGCAAAAGAAGAAGGTGGTCAGCAGCAGACTTTAAAAAAGGAGACTGATGGCGGGATGTTTACACTAAAACTCCTGGAGCTAGTCCACAATTACCGAGATCGTTATGATGTCTCATTAAAATCACAACCTGCTCGAGTGTCGCTGTGTTTGGTTTGTTTATGATGTGCAAATTCGGAGGTTGTCAAGGAAGATAATCCGGTGTCGGCGAAATACGATCTGGCCCTGATCTGCCCCCTAGTCAATTCAGATTTAATAAAGCACACTGGCAAGTATGTGAACAATGCCGTTTGCCTCGCCAACGCCTGTCTACGCCTGTCTACGGCTACGCATTGTCAAGCAAGTATATATCCAGGGCTTAAGAGTGTATTGCACTTTCAAAATCTTTGCACGCACATCTCTTGTTACTGTATTATAACAGTCAGTTTTAAGAAGCCGAGATGTTAACAAGTAAAATGCGACCGACACATTCTGTTCTTCCATTTTCCCTCTGTTGAACAAAAGTTACTGTAATGTTAGTTTTGAGACACATCAACGCTTCATGGGGGGGAATTAACTTAGGCCAGACTGAGTTGTTCAGCTGCTCATGTAAACGTGTGATAAAGTAATACCATGTCTAATTCCTCTCTTACTGTTGGTTCAATAAAAATGGGATTTTGCATACAGGCATACAACAAATACTTTAAAAAGGATCCTTACATGACAAAGTGGCTACTGTCTGAATTTAATAACCTGATTGCAGATGGAATACAATATTTGGAGTAACGATTACTATGTATGTGTGCAGGTATTCTTTATTAGATTATTAAAATATATTTATATATTACCTGTGGATACATGCTCATGTCTAGCCTATCCTACATTTAGGCAACATATACATATTTATTTAATTTATTAAAGCTAATAAATGCAAAAAGTTAAGTGGGTTAGGATACAGCAAATATAATAGAAATCATAAAATAGTTTTAGTTTAGGCGCCACCTTGGTGCCTAGATCTGCCAACAAATTGCTGTTGCCAGAAGAAAACTAACTCACCACCAACACTAGTGTTTTCCATAGCCAACCAAAATATCCCCTTTACTTTACCTCAAGTAAACGCTGCTAAAGTTAAGCAGGTAACAGTCATTAACAACAACTTACAGTTTGTCTCTGTATCACTCAGTATGCTGAATCAGTCCTTCACCACTCTGCTGGGTGAGTGTAGTAACGTTGCTCGGCAGCTCAGCAGAGCAGCGATGAAATGCAGCCTCCTTCAGGATCCCAGTGCCTGAGTAGGGATTTAATTTATGAAGCAGAGGAAACAACCGGAACGATTATTTATACAATAAACACAAATTAAATTTGTAGTATTCTATCATATTTATCAATATTTTTCAGTCATGTGATTGGCAAAGGACAAAAAAACAGGGAAATATACTGAGACCCTTAGGCTACTAACTTTCAGATTAGTTCAGCTGAAGTTAATAGATTATTTTTAATGAATAAGAGACAGCAGCAAAAGTCGTTGCCTGTTTAAGACTGTTAAAGAAACGGTTACATTATTCAGCTCTGATCAAACAGCTGATCAGTCTGTTGATAAACTGTAGGAGAAAAAGGTAAAGACACTTCAGCTCAGCGGAGAGCGAGCGGGCGCGCCAGAACTACCGCGACAGTTTCACGCGATTGCGCCCAGTAGTACACAGGAGCTGTTGCCATGGTTACCAACACCCATAGAGCGATGACTCCTGGAGCGCTCGTCTGGCCGTCCAGTTGCTGCGCTTCAATAAATTTCAGTCCAGAAATGTTCGCGGTTGAAATCGTTTTGCTGGTCGCACTAAGTTTATAACGGAAAATGTTCTTTGCATCTTAGACTGTAATAATGGCAGTAACGATTTACAGCTGTGGAAAGAATTCAGCTGTCATAAACAACATAAGGTCCGCTGACCTGCAGCACGTCATTTACCTCAGGAATGGTGCATCAGTAGCGCAATAACCCAGCGTTACTTGGAATAGTAACTGTAATAATATAACTGTTTTGGAAATGGCAATCCGTTACATTACTCTTTACTGTGTAAAGTAATTTTATTACAGTATTACTGCCCAACACGTTACGTAACACTGATGCGCGAGAGCGACTGGGGTTCAGACTGCACAAGCGTGGGATTGGGCAGCTTTGGACCTTAGCGTAGGAACATGTTAAGGTAGCTTCAGCCCCCCCTGAAATTGGCCTAACAACGTCCATGGTCACAATGCTATGAACTGTGGGTAATTCCCTCAGGCAAAGTCTGCAGAGCTGTGGGCTCACGTAAAGGTGCATAGAGGGCTCAGAAAGTCTGAGAGAGAGCCCTCATGCACCTGGCAATTTACTTTCCCGTAGGGAAGATGCAAGACTAAAATACATTAAATACTGAATCTTGCAGACTCTGGTTGCACAACAGTGGAATAAAGTGCTAAATTTAAGAGTGTGGATTTTGGGATTCACCTATATGTGTGAAGAGGTGTTTATCAGCACTAAACAGGGTAGAGAAGCATAACTGTTACACAGCGGCGCTAAATGCGAAGATAATTGCCCCTAGTGGGATTAACAGTTCGTTGATTGATTTATATTTTTACATCTGATGTTTCTGGATTAATATTCCTGCTGCATTGATGTGTTTGTTGCATTTTACTGCTGAAGATGTTTAAGGTTGAGCTTATTTTAACTCATTTTATATCCTGTTGGGTAGTTTAATCTGCAGCAATGCATCATGGTCTAAAAGATCATCATGTGTTTGTAGCGTCGCTGTCCTGTGAGAACCGCGTGTCTCTAAACAGTCAGAAAAACAGCCTGTTTGCAGCTTTGTGACGACGAATCAAGGAGGTTTAAAGAGTTTAATTAAGCTGGAGGAGGAGGAGGAACTGGAATCTGGAAAGTAACAAATGTAGTGGAGTACAAAGTACAATATTTGTACTCTGATTTGTAGCGGAGTAGAAGTATTAAGCTGCATAAAATGGAAATACTTAAGTAAAGTGCAAGTACTTGAATAAATGTAAGTAATTAAATTCCACCACCGAAAATGAAACCACAGAAACTGGCTGAGCAACATAATGTGATTTAATGATGCACACACACAAATGTATTTTTGTCTCTTAGCAGTCACATTTCTAACACCGACCCTCGACCTCAGTGAAACACCAACTCTCTGTATGTAAATCTTTAACTTGAAGATGTCGCAACATCAGGACTACACACACTCACACACAGAGGGTAGCGTACCTGTTCTGGAGTTTTCAGTCCATGAAGTGCAGTCGACCCTGCGGCTCATCATAAAGCAGCCCCAGGTTAACAGTTCACCGGCCAATGAGAGAGCCGGGAGGAGGAGATAATCAGCCAGTGAGCACCAATAAAAATCCACTAAAACTCCCCAGTCATGTTGAAGTTCACGTCCTCCTGCAGGTCTTTATCTCTGTGTGTGTGTTTTCCATGTTGACATTAGAAGCATGTGTCCCATCGCGCTGCATTTATCTCCAGATTTCAAGTACTTTTAGTACAGAAGCCGACAGCGGGCACGTTGTCTGTCACCTGTTGAGGTCGTGTGGCGGAGGATTGGTGCCGAAATCCGTTTTACCGTAACTGATATTCTGCATAATTAATACTTTTAAACTTTAACTGCATTTTTCTGATAATACTTTTGTATTTAAGTATCATTTTGAATGCAGGACTTTTACTCTTAATGGAGTAGTTTTTAGACTGCTTTTTTCTGCTTTTACTTTAGAATACTACTTTTCAGGTTCATACTTGTATTTATAAAACGTTTACATACTTGAACATTTAAAAAACACATTTATGTTTCTCATCCTGTGCGTTGCTTCAGCTCTTCTTGTCACCCTCTTTCTGAACACTCAGTTTTAGCTCCTGTCTCTTTAAGGACCAACTCCCTCCCCGAAAGCCCGCTTGCTTCAAATAGGCCAACTTCCCGAGCACAGCGGAGGGGCGGGGCCTAGCTGCACAGCGCTGTATTCGGCTGAATCGAGCAATATTATATAGCTGCAGTACCAGACGCTGCAGTTTCAGGACCCCCGCAATCCTGGGACCGCAGTCCTTTAGCGACAGCGCCATCTACCGGAGTGGTGGAGGTAATGCACAGCAACACACAAGGAGGTTAACCCTGTCTGCCGTGAGGCCGATGTGTGCAGCTGTAGGGTTAACAGGTGGACATGCATATAATCAGTAACTTAGGTAACTTAGGGTAACTGGCTTCCGGGTTGGCTGTCAAGAGTAACTAGTTAACTTGCAAGCCAGCAGTATCAAAATAAACAAGGGTCCCAGAAATGCAGTTCCTGTCCTAGAATTGTGGTCCTGAATCTGCAGCCTCCGGTTCTTGCAGCTACGTACTACTCGAATCAAGGCCTGTAATGTGAGACTAGGCCTCACTGATTACTGTACAAAAGCAACTTTATTTTCTGGTTTTACTGAAACTGGATCAGATTTGATGGAGAAAATCTGATCCTCTGATGTCCTCCGGCTGCTCTGCCTCCACTTTTGGTGATTTAAGGAATTTGTATGTTACGAGTTACTAACAGCAGCTACTGCTAGCTACTTAGTTAGCTGTGCAGCTAGCTGTCTTGCTGATTCTGCCTGAACTGGAGGCTTGGTGCTTGTTGGTGTTTACAACTCTAACATTAGTACGATTTGGTTCGGAGCCACTGTTAGCAGCAGCTAGCGGTTACTGTAGTGTTAGCAACAAGTAAAGCTATCTGTCCATCATGACACTTCATAAATCACTATTAAGGCAGAGCAGCTGAAAAGGAGAAAATATTTACTTTCCTTCAGAACCATAAAAGCTCTTTCTGTGAAAAACTGATCAACCTCCAGCTCTATTCATAGTTTTCAGTCACGTTTCGTGCGCGGTGACCTGGAGGGCAAAACAACAGACCAAGATCGCGGCTCACTCCAGACTCCTTTTGTAGATACGCTGCAAAGGCAGTTAAATTTTATTTGGATCACCTCTCAACTCAAGAAGACGATAGCTATGGACACAAACTGCAGGTGTTGGGCACTTGTGATCCATATACAGCACCCGCTGGTTAAAAACCACCAGGTCCCTGCCAGCGCTCGACTGTGGTAATGTTTACCTTGTAGGGAATCACCTAACACATCCCAGGCTTGTCTCCTCGTCAGTTAGTGCATCCGAAAGCACAACAACCATCGCATGAAAGTAACAAACTCAAAGTAACAGTGTTACACGTGCTGCCTTGTTGGCGGGCAGCGGAAAATAACGTCTTTTAATTTCCCTCCACACCTGTGAGGTGGATGGATTATCTCGGTAAAGGAGAAGTGCTCACTAACCCAGATTTGTGAACAATATTTGAGAGAAATAGGACTTTCGTGTACATAGAGAAAGTCTTAGATCTTTGAGTTCAGCTCATGATGAATGGGGGCAAAAACAAAAGTGTTGCGTTGATAATTTTGTTCAGTGTAACAGAAATATTAACTTCATTTATCCCCCAGGGATAAATTTAGTGCAGTGTTATTAATAACTGAAATGCTCCTGATGTTTGTTAGTGTTTTACACCAACAACAACATTTTCTCAACACGGACAGGAGGAGGCAACAGGATGTAACATTAAATGTTCAGTGACTGAAGGTCTTCAGAGGACCACGTTCTTCCATTAAGGCCCTTTCAGAAAAGCTGCCGTGACATTGAAAATAATGGGCCTCACAGCGCAGCGGTGCTGTCGTTGCGGTGGGTCTGAAAGTTTACATGCTGCTTTGTTGTTGCACTGAAAGCTCGACTCTCGCCGCTCGATTGTAAGGGACACATTGATATTTAATTCCCTACCGACTTGCCACGTTATTTAACTCCGTTATTATGCGTTGCCTTTACTTGGGCGTGCAAAGCTGGGTGCTGGTCCCGCAGGTGCTGCATCAAGTTTAATGTATGTTTTCGCTCCTTTAGCAGCAACCTTTAACGGCATGTTTTTGAACAGGCGAGCCGTCATCTTCAGTAACGCCCTGGTCAGTCTCGGTGTACCCAAAATGCTCCCACACTGCCGACTTCAGCCGTTTTGTTGGTGGAAATGAAGCTTGACAGTTGGTCCCTCTGCCAGAGTTTAGCCAGTGGCCTCTGATAATCACGGTACTTTAAGCTGGCGTACTGCTCGTGTAACTTTGTCTTGTGAAACAGAAACACTCGGTGTAGCGGAGCCTTTACGATTAATTAACTGTGACGTTTTAAAACGTGGTTCATAATGAAATCCGGTAATCGCTGCATCCCTATTCATAAAAGTCATCGTCCACGCGATTCAGTGCGAGTGTGTCGTCTTTCCCTTTGAATGTAAATGAGTTACAAGGTGTTACTATCTCTAAGTTGAGGTGAAACTTGTCAGTCATTAACTCGAGGTCAGAGGTCATATATCTGTTGACTAACCTGACCGCTCTTATTGTGAAAAAACCACACGTGAAGGCCGAGCGTTAACTTTGTATTAAATGACAGTTTATTATAAAGATTACAATCTGTTGCGTTGCAGAGCTCATCAGTTGTCATTGTGTGCTCTTTTCAGTTTCTAGAAAAGGGAAGAAAAAAAAACTACAAGTATACACACACCACTCACTCCAGAACTACAAACATACTGTAAAAAGAGGAAGCTAGAAAGGAGGAAGAGGAGGGTAACCATAAAACCATTTATAACCAAGTGACTATCAGGAGGAGGAAGGTTTCACACGCAAGTTAGAAAGCCAGGATTCTCAGCCAATCAGCAGGAAGCTGATGCGTTATTACGATATCCAGCGGCAGCCATTTTGGCTCTTTATTCCATCTTTTTATAGCATCGTCCTGGTTCTCTCCTGTCGCCGTGTTAGCCTTTCGTCAAACTGAACGGCCGTTTTGTCTCCAGACTTTCAGGCTATGATTGCTTTCGTATTAGCAGCAGTGGAAGAAGTATTCAAATGATTTACTTGAGTAACAGAAGCAATACCACAGAGAATAAAAATACTCAATTACAAGTGAAAATCCTGCGTTTGAAATTTCACTTAAAAGCACAGAAGTATTGGTATCAAAAGTAAAAGTACTCACAATGCAGAGTGTCAGTGTTATACTATTATATTGTTGATGTAGTAATATGCAAGCTTTACTTTCAGTGTTATAGTTGGAGCTTATTTAAACTACCTCATATACTTTTAGTAGTTTAATCTGTAACAATGGATCATATTTTATAAGATGGGGATTTGTTTTTTTTGTAAAATCTTAATTTGAAAAGTAACTAACTAAACGGTGAAGTAAAAAATATTTATCTCTGAAATGTAGTGGAGCATTAAGTAGTATAAAATGGAAATACTCAAGTAAAATACCCCAAAATTGTACTGAAGTACAATACTTGAGTAAATGTACTCAGTTACCTTCCACCACTGCTAATTAGCCACATTTTTATTTTCTTGGGGGAGAATTTCCAAAACAAATCGCTAGTGATTTGTAAGAACGTAATTTTCAGCTGTTGCGTTAGCTTAAATTACACCAAGACGTCTAGTTGATATTGAGAATGTGAAGCTGAAATAAATCAATGTTAGTGTCCTAATAGGGGGAAATAATGGACAAGATTATATGATGCAAATTGGTGGCTTTAGTTAGCATCAGTGCTTTGTGTGAAACTAACAATGATTTTGATTGTTAATTGATGTCCATTTAAATAGTTCTAAATGTGTAGCTAGCTTTAGCCGCTAACTAGCATACATGCTATGGCTGAGCCTGTAGGTAACTGAGAGGATAGCAGCTTTTTTTTGGGGTCATGTTGATTCAGAACTACAAAAATCAGCCGAAAACAAAAAATAAGAAATAACACAGCAGTTAATGTGGAACCAGATGAGCGTATTTTCATATATCAGGACACCTGACACGTTATTGTGGTTATTTGACGGCTGCCTACCGAACAAAAAGGGATGTCGCTGGTTCTGGAAATATTTTTCCTCATTCTGAATTCCTGTTTAAAGTTTTTCTTTTTAATAGTATCCTCAGTATTCTGCAACATGGATACACAAGGGCCTAACATAACAGTGCTGTAGGTTAGTTATGCTCATCACTTTTAGTTATTTAAATTCTGAATTATTTTGTTTCTCTAAAGGTAAAAAAAAAAACGCGTTCATTTAAGCTGCAGAAATGCAAACTTTAGCCTGACAGAACTTTAAACTCTTCTGTAGTTCTGTTTTTCTATCCACAGACTTTTGACTTTTTATCAGATAAAATTTTTGGATTATTTTTCGGACACAGTTGTTCATCATCTGTTGCACTGATGATTCAGACAGGAGAGTTTACATATCCATTCAGGACTAAAAGTACTCAAACTTTCTGTTGCATAACATTGTCTATAAGAAAAATTAACGGGAATTTTCCTTCGGAACCAGCGACAACCCGAAACAACTTCCCTTTTTGCAACGCAATAGTCTGGCGCTATGTAGACAATAGAAGTAGTCCAGTTATGGTAGCATAGTTGTGAGACTCCAGGGAGTTGATGTGTCTCCTGAAACACGTCTCTAATGTGACAGATGTGCGTTGCCCCTAATTATAATTTTAGAGAGAATTGAAACGGTACTGGAACTAAAGCTGAAGCGATCTCGACAAAATGGATGCAGTTTAGAGGAAGATGGCAACAAAAAACTAGGTCTCCAGGCAGAACTAGACTCATGTTCTCTGCTGAATAAACTTAGATTAATTTATTAATCTTCATCAGAACGTCTTTGTATCTGAACAATCTGATTGGTGACAGAAGGCAGAGCTCTAAGGAAAAATAAAGAAGGAACTACTTCAACATCACTGAGATTTTAGCAGCAGGTTTGCTGGTTATGTTTCTGATTGGCTGAGAAATCCTACAACAAGTGAATGACCTCATATCTATACAAGTGTACAGAGGGATTCCCAGTGGGGACCTGAGGTCAGAGGTTAAGAGGTCACATGACCTCTCCATCACTGATTTTCATTGTTACACTGCGAAGAAAGCGACAGCCCACGTCTCATTCTGTGGATGACTGTACAGTAGACCATAGTCCATTATAATATATACATGTGATATTCACGCAGTGTAAACAGCCACGCAGGCACTTCCTCTTTACCTGTTCTGAAGATACAAGACTACTAAAAATATGTTTGTGGTAAGGTTTTATTGGAACAGTCCAGTCCTGTGTGGAAGGCTATGTAATGAAGGCATCAGTAGGCTTTAGGCGAAGTCGGATCATTGAAGGGTGTCTGAAACCTCCTTCGTCTACACCTGGGGGAGGGGGCGCTACTAAGTTTGGGTATGTATGCCGAGGTTTGCAAGTAAGCAAGGTTTGAACTTCTATACGTACGATTCGTCGCACCTTGCCCGTCTCTATGGCGGCGGGTTTTTTGGCCAGCGTTGTCATTTGGAACCAGGGTTGGGTGATGTCTACAAAATTGGCATCTGTCGTCTTATAACATATGGTAAAAAAACTCGGTATTACTCTACACTGCGCAGAGACGGTGGATATTTTAGAAGCACGGACCAGATAAAGAAACAGTGCAGGTGTCATTCGGTACCACGTTGGTTTTGATCGTCTTCTACAACAACACTCCCAATGCCGGCTCCACATTGTGATTTAGGATGGCGTCTTCGATCAGCCCAAACCTATTTGGAACATCTACAAGCACCTTTGCCTTGATTATTAAGTGGTTGAACAGCACTTTGGACAAACAAGTTAGTTTGAAATATATTATTAACATGAGCATGCTTAATCAACTGTATCAATTATTTTAGGGTGTTAACTAACTTAAGAACCCCTAATAGTTTAAATACGCTCCCAGAGGACAGTGAGACGGTACTTGATTGCTCTTGAGTTTCTTTTCAGCCACGTTTTCAGTCATCTGTCTCGGCTTTAGCGTTTCACTGAGCTGTTAGGCGACCGTTATTGTCAGCGCACAGTTCCTGTTAGTTTAAATTACATTAAACTTTATTATCACTGAAGTACAAGTAGAGTACAATAGTTTAGAGGACGGAGTAATTTTACTGTTAACCTCACTATTGTTGTTATGCAGTGAAAACGTTCTAGTGCTGATGTCTATGTTCTAGTGCTGTTTTCAGTTTGAACGCCTGGTCACTGTGCTCCAGTTGCTCGGATGTTCTCTTACCTGCTGTATGAAACTAGGGTTCTAAGAATTATGGATGACGGCAAAAGACCTTGATTTCCACCGTCGAAGGGTGATCAGGGCCAATGAAACAAAAACAGGGTTAGGTTCTGTAACCGGGTAACAGACCCAATAAAGGTGATTACAGCTCTTTGAGTTTCACATATTTATAACTTGAGTTACTTGCAAATGTTGAAAGCTTAACCTAACTAGATTTCGGATTAGGAATAGGGCTGGGAATCACCAGAGGCTCCACGATACGATATTACCGCGATACGATATTATTGCGATTTTAAATGCATTGCGATGTATTGGAATTTATTACCTTTTTTCCAACTTTAAATTGTGTTCCCAAAGGAAAACTCTTTTTCTAGTGGACTGAAAAAGCAATTGATTTTATTATTATAGTACCAAAAAGTAAAATTCTCATGTACAATTTACATAATAAAAGACCGATACACTATTGCCACAGAAAATATCGCGATACTATGCTGCATCGATTTTCTTCCACTCACCCCTAATTAGGAAGTTGAGAATTAATAAGCAGATTCAGATTCCCACTGCTGGGATTTGATCTCTGTTTTCTGTCTTGATGGGGTGTTGCCAGGGTCGGACTGAACAGGACATGTAAAGACTGGGTACTAATTATGATTATGATTAAATGACTGTAGATGTAATTTATTAAATCATGCAAGTGGATTTAGTGTGAAGTTACTCTTTAAACATAAACTCTTCCACTTTCAATTGTGAATCTTTATTTCCATTTTGTGCCAAAACAGCATTTTGTTTGAAGTTAAACAGCTGACGTGTCGATGTTTACAAAGGATGAATATCACATATGGCAAAAGACTTTATAGACTACAGTCTACCAAAATATTACTGTATACATTTTATTGTCTACTATACTTTATATATTACACTATAGCTACATTATTTTACCATAATATATATTATACAGACTATAAAGTCTACTGTAATGTGCGGTACATAGACTATACATTCTATAGCTCTGTGCTCTGCCATGGGCAGCTAATACTTTTCCCCCATTAAAGGGCACCACGAACTTGTACAACTTTGGGATTCATGATTGTAGCTCGGCTTGTGTTCAGGTACTTGAATTGGATAAAAATCTGTATAAACGCTGTAGATTTGTTGTTGTGGAAACAGGCACTGTGACGTTGATTGTGCTTCAGAGGGGAATGAAGAGGTGGAACGGTAACATATCGGGTTGAATTAGTGTACGTTTACAGTGTGAAATTATTATTATTATTATTATTAAGAAAAGTAGCAGTAATGGTCTCACTCAAAGCGCTGTTAAAGTCAGCAGTTCATCATTAATGTTTTTCCCAGTTTAAGGGAAACAAAGTGAGAGAAATGCACCTTCCAGTGACTCCAGTGATGTCTTACTATGTGTTGCATCTTGTTTATTGTACAGTGTTAGAAAGGCAATGAAATAAAAACAAGACATTGTGGTGTTAGCAGCAGTTAGCGTTGTCCTTATGATGCATTTGAGCTCTGTCCTTGCTCAGCTGGATATATTGGTGAGTAGCTTGCTGGCTAACAAGATACAACATGTAAATCAGACAGCTGTGCTACTGGAAGGTGTATTTTTATCATTTTTATAAAGCTAGGCTAGCAGTTTCCCCCTGCTTCTCGCCTTTGTGCTAGGCTAGGCTAAACACGTTCTGTACCTCGCTCTTTACTGGACGCACAAATACAAGTCTTATCTATGTCTGGGTAAAATGGTGAAAGGAGGGACAGAGTTGTGCTCATTAATGTTGATTATGGTCAGACCGAAGACCTTTGCTTGACATTTTTGTCGTGTTTGTGGTGATCTAAGCACAAATTGCATCAGCTAGCATGGCTGGCACTAGCAATAGCATTCCACAAACAGTAAAGCATAGAGCTAGTGTTTTATTGTAGGGCTGGGCGTTATATCAAATTAATTGAATAAGTTTGTACTTTTTGTTTTTGCACAAAAAGTAACAGAAGATACAAACAGCAGACTTTCTGCTGAAACTGAGCATGTGGCACTCTCAGTCTGCAGATGTCTGGTTTAACCTGTATTTGCTGAATAACGGTGAACGCCTTTCAGGTGTAGGTCTTCTATAATGCTTGCTTAACTATCTTACACATGAAGAATGCAAATTTTCAATCATGTTTTAGACTTTCTGCAGTTTCAAGGTTAAATAAAGGCTGATGAATCTTACATAAATGCTGTTTTAGTATGTTTGTTTTTATTTGTTTTATGACACAAATTGTCAGGTGTAGCTTTATATTGTTTTTTGTCTGTGTTATATTTAGTCTACTCTCTACTTTTGTTTTATGTATATTGTATGATTTTAAGTGATTGATTGTTACTTTGCTTGGACCCCAGGAAGACAAGCAACCACTTTGTAGAAGCTAATAGGGATCTAAGAAGAGTAAAGAATGGCATGAAGAATGCAAAGATTCAATCATGTTTCAGACTCGAGCTTGAAATGAAATCTTGGCCAAATCGCCCAGCCCTACTTGAATGTCTTTAACCTCTATAATTGTTCTTGGACTTGCAGAAGAGCAGCATTCTCTCTTCTCTGATAGAAGCAAATATGTCTTGTTATTTATTGAAATTAATGGAGACTGAATTTCGGTGTGACTGCATCTTAACCCTTAAACACAAATTTTGAAACTTTACACGGATGCACGGTAAACTTTAATTGGACACCTCCCTTTTATGTTTTTAAACTCTATATGGCCTCAGGGAAACTCTACATATGGTCTGGAGAGAACTCCACGTATGGCAGGGACGAAATCCCCAATATGGCAGGGAGGAAACTCCACATATGGCCTGTTCCTGGCAAGGTACCATTACTGCAAGATGGTTATGGCAGGTTCAGCCGCGTTTGATTAATTTAGGAATAACACATTAGAGTTTCAGGCGTTAAGAAGGTATAGGAGGGGAAGGAGAACGGTATTTTCTGTACAGATGGCTTTAAACAGATAGCACCATGTACAGTAAGCCCTCGATAAGCAGGTTAGAAACCAGAGAGGTTTACAGTTGGAGCTCTGCTGCAGCTCTCCCTGAAACACACATCACATCAGCACAAAGTCACTCATTGACAAATCATTATGAATTTCAAAACATCACCGAAACGACCTTGAAATTCAACTCATTGTCAAATCATAAAGAACTCAAAACCATTTTCCAAACTATTATAAACTCTGTAAATCATCACCACCACATTATTATTACTTGTTATTCATAAATTCTAAATGATCGGTATTAAGATATGAACTCAAAATAAACACAAAATTCTTCATGAGTGATATTTGGAAGAGGAAAAAAAAAAAAAAAGCTAAGTCACAAAAACTTTCTGTAAAAGGACGGAGAAATATCCCCAGCTAATCTCCTGTTGTTAAGGTAGAGACTCCCAGTGGCTCGCTAATCGTCCAGCTCTGCTAGCAAAATTCCAGCTAAACGGCGTAATGTAATCAGTTTGTCAGATCAGCTCTTTGATCAATGTCCCTTCACATGTTGAGATTTGCAGAAGAGCTCCAGCTGCAATTAGCTTTAACAGGGTCTGAGATATTCCTCTGTATTTTCAGGTAATCTAGGGCTGGGAAATAAAACTTATAATTATCGCAATATATTTTTCCTCAATAACAATCTAACAAATGTTCAATAAATGTTTGATTTAATTCATTTAAATCACAAACAAATATATTATTTAGATATTTATTTGGTTGAGGAAGAGGGGCTGAAAAAAATCATAATTATTTTGAATGTTCTGCCTCAGTTTTGTGAAGTGATCCACTGTTTGGCATAGAGTGTGAGAGTTTGAGTGAAAGGAAAAGCACATACAAAGAAGAATCACAATAATATTCTAACCTGGACTCCTTATCGTAGTAGAGCTACTGTGAATTCAGAGATGCACAAATTTACTTGTCCCCCCTCTACAGTAAAGTGGTTGTCGCTGTAACGTCATTTCGCATCTTTGCCGGAATCAAATTTTTGTGTTGTGGAGGTCGGTGTTTTTTACTGCAAAACCTGGAAATGACAAATTTGGTAGTGTTTGTTTTTGTTCTTATGACTTAAACAATGTTGATAGAATTCAAATAAAACTAAAGACACTGGACACAGACCTTGGCGCTACCGGTCCTTTTGGGTTGATCAAAGAGCTGATAAGCCAAAATGTCACCGAGATCACTCGGAGAGCTGGGTTCCACGTTGGTAAAAAGGTCTAAAGATTCAGTCACTGCTAAGATATCCTAGTCAAAGAGATGGCCTAGTGTCTGACCGGAGGTCAGGAGTAATGAGGTCACAGTTCAGGATGTCTAGAGGTTTGTGGTCAGAGGTGAGGGGTCAAGTGGAACCATCCAGCAGCTGTCTGAGTGCCCTCTCGATGTTGATTCGGTGTCCCAGTCTGGTGACGCCTAGCTCCACGTAGTCGTCTTTGGTGAGGGCGGGGAGATGGGAGCCTTCGATCTCGTGCTCCTGGAAGCGCTGGCGGTGTTCGGCCAGGCCCACGCTCTCCAGCCAGTCACCCACGTCATATTTATTCCACAGGCTGAGGGGCCGCTGCCTCCATGGCCGTAGGGCCAACAGGGGCCCGCTGAGGACCGGGGAGGGGCAGGGAGAGGCGTGGGGTGAAGGGGAGGGTGACCGGGACCTGGTTCGTGCACTGGCACTTCGCATCACAAACCGAACCTCCTTTGGTTCTGAGGGGAGACTGAGACTGGACGACTTCAGGATGGTTAGACTGCGACCCGAGCTCAGGTCTGGCCTTTCAGGGCAGGACGAGGCAAGCCCTATTGACCTATCAGATGGGGAGGGAGACGGGGAGGGGCTCCGGCGGGTGACAGGGTAGCGGCTTCCTGGTCGGACTGTATAGCTGGCGCCATATCCTCGCTGGGAGATGGTGTGGAGTTCACCGAGACTAGAGAACAACCTGAAACACATGAAACAGTATATAAACGTCATAAACCTGACATACCACAGTTATCAGTTGATGTGTCTCCATGTAGTTACTGATTGACTATTCGCTAAGCCCCACTCCCCTCAGTTACTGTTGTTAAACTGTCCATTCTTACAAGGGACAAGCAGTTTACGATTATAACCAAAAACTTGGTCTCCTGATTTGTCTCTGTGAAAAAAAGCCTTAAATATTCCTTTTGATGGTTACATACATAATATCATGCTAAGAGACGGAGGCTAAAACTAATGTGTCTTGGGGAAAAAGTGATTATTCTCACCAGTTAATGATCCATGTAGAAGACATGGAAATAAAGCGGCATCATTGTTTTTCTATAGAAAACACGTCAGATCATATTATTATATCATTCTAAGAAAACTCTGTTTAGATTCTTGGCTTACTATAAAACATAGTCATACGTTTGATTTGTGCTAAGGTACTACTATAAGTAGGTAGGTAGGTAGGTTTAATGTCAAAATATAACAAGTTATAGAGTGAAATTGAGTTTTGTAACTCCCTTCTACTACATAGACAATTTACATTAATAAAGAATCGATTTATGAAAAATGTTAAACCGAAATACACTGTCATAATAGGATCAGTGCTGAGGATGAATTAGAGTTTAAGAGTCTGATACTTTATTCTGATATGCTAATGTTTGCAGCTTATGAACACTGTTTAACCTATTTCTTGTACTTATACTCGTGTTTTTGGTTTTGGAAAGGTTAACAAAAAAGACACCACCTCTTTCCAGATCAAATATTGCTATTACGAGAGCGCCATGCATACCACATGTTGATGTATAAAATTTTATATTCTATAATATTGACAGGCCTTGTTACGGATGCTAAGCTAGTATGGGACAATCTCTTTTTAGGTGGAAGTGCTAATGGTTATTTTCGATACGGATGAGATAGTCATTTTAGACATTTAGCAGTTAGTCATCTGCGAAGAAGGTGCATGTTAGTTAGTTAGCTGTTAGCTGTATTGAAATCATCTCTTGGCGATAACGAGAAATGTTTACCAGAGAGAAAAACCTACGATTTACTCTCTTCACTGTCCACACATCTGGAACAACACAAACAATAGATTCTGTTACCACACAAACCCACAGTAGTACTATTAGGTCAGCAGCACTGCAGTATTTGCAATATAATATAAGTTTGATGTACCTGGCACCTCCTACTGGTGACCTCCGGCCTGGATCGAGGGGACTCGGTTCCTCCCCCAGAGAGTGACTGTCTTTGTTGAGCAGCTGTAGCCGATTAGCAAGATCCAGTCCAGACCCTGCCCTGCCGCTCAGCTCAAGTGCTGACGCCGACCGGCTGGTCAGATCCACGGCTGACCCCGACCCCTGACCTCCCAGTGCTGCTGGACGGCCTCCTCCTTCCTCGGGGCTGAGGCCCCGCCGCTCCTCCCCGCGGTCGTCCCCACCCCCCCACAGCTTGGACCTCCTCTGGAACAGATAGCGTGGCTGTCGGCCACCGCCGGTTGGGGACGAACAGAGTGGGGAGGAGGGAGAGGAGGAGGAAGCAGCAGATGGGAGGAGCTCACTGTCTGATGATTGCTTCAGCAGTGGGTCCCGAAGAGCAGAGCGGCCCCGACCAATAGGTGAACGAAGACGCGGCTTAAGTGCAATTGGGGAGGTGGAGGGGGAGGAGGGGGAAGGGTGAGCAGCAGGAGGGGAGGAGGGGGAGGATGGAGCAGGAGGGGAGGCCAAGGTTATGGAGGGAGGGAGTGAGCTGGGGGAGGAGGAGCTGTCGTGAAGCCGTTCGTCACCTCCTTCCTCCTCATCTCCTCTTCGACCCAGGGAGTCGGGACCACTTTCTCCTCCCCCTCCCTCCCCACTTCTTCTTGGCAACAAGGTGAGAGAGGAAGGGGGAGGAGGGGCGGGAGGACCGGCAAAGGCAGGGGGTGGAGCTACCAGGCCGATTCTGCGGAGCTCCTCCCTAGTCTCCTCATCACTGGATGACAACAACGCCGGTGGGAGTGTAACTGTGTAAGCCCCTCCCTCCTCCTCTGAGCTGCCCACTGTGAGGCTTCTGCGTCTGTCAATCAAAGCAGAGTGACCTTCACTGGCCAGTGATGGCACGGCGGTGGGTCTCCAGCGCTCAGGGGAGGGGCCGGCAGGTGATGTCACTCCTCCCTCTGTCTCTGGACGCTCCACCTGTCCGTCAGGGAACAAAGGTGGGGTTATGCGTTTATGCCTTAGCTCAGGGCTGGTCTGGGGAGTGGTGCGCTTGGTTCGCTGCTCGGGGCTTGTTTGAGGAGTGGTGCGTTTCGATCGTGGCTCAGGGCTGCTCTGCGGGGTGGTGAGGGGGGTGCGCTTGTGTCTGCCCTCGGGGCTGGCAGCTGGGGTGGGGATGGGTGTAGTGGAGGCAGATGCATGTTTTAGTCGAGGCTCAGGGCTCGGCGTGCGGGCAGTGAGCGCTCGTTCTCGTGCAGCAAGAGCCAAGGCGAGTGGAGATGAGGGGTCTGAGGAGAGAAGAAAAGATAGTGTTGTTGGAGCCGCTGACACTGCTCTCGAATGGGTTATCTAGGACCTATTATGCAACAGTTTACTGTTCTTTATGGTAATTTCACATTGTCTGCTGCCCTTCTGAACTGTGTAGTACCTAAAGGCTCTGTCCTGGGTCCCCTTCTGTTTTGTGGAGTACCTCAAGGCTCTGTTCTAGGCCCTCCTCTGTTTTGTGAATTATCTTGAGGCTCTTGGACCTTCCTCTATTTTGTGGAGTACCTCGAGGCTTCGTCCTTAGCCCTCCTCTTTTTTGTAGAGTACCTCAAGGCTTCTTCCTAAGCCCTCCTCTTTTTTGTGGAGTACCTCAAAGCTCTGTCCTGGGCCCTCCTCTATTTTGTGGAGTACCTCGAAGCTCCGTCCTAAGCCCTCCTCTTTTTTGTAGAGTACCTCAAGGCTTCTTCCTAAGCCCTCCTCTTTTTTGTGGAGTACCTCGAAGCTCTGTCCTGGGCCCTCCTCTATTTTGTGGAGTACACCAAGGCTCTGTCCTAGGCTTTTATTGGATTACCTTGAGGGTAGGCTCCTTTCTTATCTGTGTCTACATCTGGCATTTCTTTTCACTGCTATGCCGATGACACGTAACTTTTATGTATCTTT
This sequence comes from Micropterus salmoides, assembly GCF_014851395.1. Classification (NCBI taxonomy): domain Eukaryota; kingdom Metazoa; phylum Chordata; class Actinopteri; order Centrarchiformes; family Centrarchidae; genus Micropterus; species Micropterus salmoides. The sequence goes on from NW_024044681.1 coordinate 1,194,263, forward strand.
CAAATCAGGAACGAGCAGTAATCTGATGTCGTTAAGGAACTGTCTGACATCAAATGTTGTATTATACTTTCTTCCAAAGCAATGGAGAAAAAGCTGAAATAATTTGGGACCTTAAAATAAATACATTACATAACCTGGTACCTATTATTAAGCCTAGTGCTAACAGTTTAGGAGTTATCCTTGATTCCAATCTTACTTGGTGGTGATAAAGCACTGCTGACCTGTTTTCCTCAATCCCTGATTTGGATCAAGTTAATGCTTTAGTCTTTCCCAGAATGGATTATTTTAACTTTATTTATAGAATACAGCCAGACTCTCAATAAGATCAAACGAGAGATCAGAAAAGCTTGTGCTGTCAGTCTGACCTAGCGGTTTCCCCGTCAGTGGGTGGAGGAAGGTGTGAGGTGTCGGTGAGGGAGACAGGACCGGGGCTGGAGGGGGAAGCTCGCCGAGGTCGTCCATTGAATGGCTCTGAGTCAGGAGGGGTGGCACTTGGTTTTCTGACCCGGATCCCTCTACAGACAGGAAGAGAGATGACCTGCGGCCCTGAACCCGGGCTCGCTCTGAAAGAACCTGCTGCTGGTACAGCTCCGCCCTACTGGGGCTGCAGGGTGGCTCTAATTTGGACGGATCATGTCCTAGATTAAGAAAAAGACAAAAACATGGAGTCAGACTGATAGGATTTCCAATCAGGAGCCCACGTGATATATTTGTATCTCAATGCTAAGCAAGTAATGGGACATTTTCAGCACATGGAAAATGTTTTTTTGCAAGCACATACATTTTATTTTGTGGAGCAATAATCATCAAGTAAATAATAATTTAATTTGAGCAAACAAAAATCAGCACATTGAGGCCATGCATAAGTAGTTTGTACAGTTTTGAAAAATTCCAGTCATAAGTTAGTCTGTACCTTTTTAGCTCACAAACTAGACATCGGGGTAGGTTGCTAGCTAACTAAGCTACACAGCTAGGGCATTAAAAAGATTAATGTAGTTAAATATTTTAACTCTGTAGACTTTAAACTTGACTTTCTAATTAATATTAACCACCTTCTAGTACTGCTAATAGCTTTACACAGTGTATGGTTTTTAAAATGAGTTGTTGTACATTTTCCCAACAAAACGATGTCTTAGATTTTACCAAAAGTATTCTGCAGGCAGTTTTCAAATCATACAACTTAAGCTAACCTACTGCATATCTGGAAGAGGTTAAGTGGCTGCCAACAAATACAAATACGGTTTTAATAAACATTGCCAAAATGTATAAAACTTGAAAGTGGAACAAACTTGAGAGCATACAGAGCAGAGATGTTAATAGCAAATATTTATATGTTTAATATTTAAATATTTAAACAAATGTGTTGACCACAAAACAAATTTATGTTTGCTCAAATTACATTATTCTTTGCATGATGTGCTCAGAACTTCCTATCATGCACTCAGGAAACTACACACTTATATAACTCCATAGAAATCAGAAAGACAACAGGTCTGAGCGATCCTAACCCTGCTCCTCTACAGGAAGTTGTTTCAACAAAGGTGACTTCCTCCTCTGCGGCTTGGAGGGCGGAGCCTGCTGTCCCACGTTAGCATAAGGGTTTTCTATGGGTCGTCCACGGCGGCGTGACAGCGGTGAGTGACCAGGGGCGGCGCTGGTGCTGTGGAGAGACAGCGTGGAGGTGTGTGTGGCAGTGTGAAGCGTGTGTGTAGCGGTGTGTGTGGCAGTGTGTGTGGCAGTGTGCAGCGTGTGCAAGGCGGCAGCATGTGCGTCAGGCTGCAGCTGTGGCGGCGTGTCCTGCAGGATGATCATCGACCTCGCCTTCCTCTGCCGCTCGGCGTGGGCGTGGCTCCTCGTTGGTGAATCGGAGAGCTCCTGGAGCCTCGGTTCCGCCCCCGGCTTGAAGCTGGAGCGGGTTAGCCCCTCCCCTCTGGCCGGGGGAGGAGGGGGGAGGAATGAGGGAGGAGGTCCAGAGTCGAGGAGGAAGAGCGGGGAGGAGGGAGGAGGGGGTGGAGCGGTCTGAGGAGGAGGCGGGATGAAGCTGTCTGTCAGGGAGGAGCTCCGTGGAAACCGACTTTCATTGATCAGAGCCGAGATCCTGTCGTCCTCAGGTGTGCCTGCCGTGGTAACCATGAAAATGTTAAAATAAAGGTACCCAGGAAAATACTTCAAACTATATAAATAAATAGTCATATAGGGTAAATAAATAAAATTAACTTAATATAAATAATACATGTGAAATTCACAATACAGTTTGTGTTCAGTTCAGTTTGGCTTGAAACTAAATTTAAATTCAAACTGGCAGTAAAACTAAATTTTATGGTTTAATTCAAAGACAGACATCAAAGAAATGACACAAGAATTATCTGTAAATTAACCCGGCTGCTATGTAAATAAATAAAATTTAATATCACTTATTATAAATTTTTGCAAAATCAGATTAATATAACTAATAAAACATTTAGTGACTTAGAATTGCAATATATATCAGAGGTCACACGCCTCTGGAGCAACTATTAAGTGTCTTGCTCAGGGACACATTAGTGTCTCACAGTGGACTTGAACCCAGGTCTCTCACACTAAAAGGATGTGTCTTATCCACTGCGGCATAACCCCCTGATGCATCAAAAATTATAAGATAATACATATTGTTCTGAAATGGGCCACTCTGTATAGTGAGTAGTTTTATTTTTGGTATTTGAAGTATATTTAACGCTAATACTTTTTGTAGTTTTAGTCTAGTAAGATTTTAAAGGCCTTTTACTTATAACAGAGTATTTCTACACAGCTGTATTAGAGTTCTCTGGCACAGTGCTGATTTAGATTCGAAAGTAATTATATGTGTAAACCATTGTTTTCACTGTGGCTCAGCTCAGTAATGCATGTGGCTGCGCTACTTTGAGTAAACGCTGCAATGAGTAGGTCAGTGGTTCTCAAAATTTCTGTGACACGCCCCCCTCCACAAGCCAAAAAAAAGCTTCATGCCCCCCCACCCTAGCAAAAGTGGATTTCATTTTTACAAATCAATAACAATACAGGCGATTTTAAATAAACCAGATTCAGGTTAGCAAAATAGCCTTGCTAGCATCAGAGCACTACATTTACAGCATTTACAACGCATTCTCATCTAAGTGCGTCAAAACTGACGCTTTCAGACAGTGTGGAAACTGTACTATTTCCGATGGTTGTGGTAAGGTTAAGGGGCTTTGGAGGGCTGTCAACACTTCCGGTCTGTACGAGACGCCCCAGAGCGTCTCAGACTCATCCGGAAGCGTCTCACACAGATGCTAAAGGATACCTGAAGATAACGTTATGTCACTTTTTATGAAAGTTTGTATTGGAAGCCCTGAGATGAGAACGGGCCACTGGAGTTGAGAACCACTGGAATAGGCGAATCGTATTTTCATATCATTGTCGCCATCTTTTGGACTAATTTGCTAATCGTTTAACAACAATAGGCCTTTATTACACCGGATAGGCCTGAGCTGTTTAGAGACCAACAGAGGAACGAGCGTTAAAGTTTGAAAGATATTCTTAATGGCTTTGAAAGCTGTGCTTGGACGTGGATACAATTACCAGACTACGGTTTCCTGACTGAGGAAAAACAAGTGGCGATATGCGCCACAGCCGTCTTACGGTTCAATCTGGCTTTTAGCCTACAGCTCACTAGGCTATGTTTTTAGCATATCACTGTCGCTACATCTTGCGTGATCAGTACTGGGCATGTGCAGCTCTCAACAGCGATGAGAAGAAAGCGAGATGGCTCACTTCCATCAGCTCCGGAAAAAACTGTGTGTTCAATTCAACATGTGAAAACATAACCCAGAGTCCTGTTGAAATAGCGTGGCTTAAATCGGCTTCACAATGGAAATAGTGAAAAAGTGCACTTGTTTGTTATTTGTATCAGTTGTATTAATAATGTTCCATTTTAATATTTTGTGAACCCCCTTTCCTCCGTTCTTTCTCCTGGCCTCCGGACACATTCCAGGTATTTCTACTTTTACTTAAACACAGTATTTACACACTTCTTCTACCACTGTCTACCGTAACATTTATGTATAGGAGTCATGTCTCACCAAAACTCTTGGTTCTGGACATTCCTCGGGGCAAAGCCATGGTGCTCTTCTCTGGAGGCGTGGGGGGCACGAGTCCCTGACGCTCAAACAACGACTGCACACAAACACACAAAAACACACATTTAGTCCAAAACCTACTAAGAGCCTGAACTTCACTCATTGTGAATTATTTTTCTAATACACACTGAAGATTAATAATGATGATATAGCGTACCGATGTGACGCCTCTTGATCTACAACAGTTGCGTCTCTGAGAGTCATTGACTTATGATGCGGGATGGACCGTGTTAACGACCTTTAAATACTTGTCTTACATTAATCTCGGCCTGTGTGATGCGTCGGCTGGTCGGCCTCTGTTTGACCGTCGCCGCTCTGAAGTCGTCTGACGGGCGGCCCCTTAGAACGACTTCCTGTTGACCCCCGGCCAACATCTCATCCAGTTTCTCTGGAGGGAGGAGACATGTAAAAACAACATAAACAAACAAATTAAATAATGAAATGCTGCAAAATTACATTGCAACATGACACCAAGTGTAAAAAAAACAAACAAAAAAAAAACATGGAAAAATCATGACGTCACTAAAACGAAAACTTAGAGCAACAGCACGACATCAGTTAGCAGAGCCGTAGCAATACTGAGGAGTTCTTTGACTGCTGATTGAAACTGACTAGGTGCTAAATCTGTAAATTTTATATTCCCCACCCACAGAAGACATTTTTGACACGACTCCAACCAAAAATTCAAAGCCTTCTCTACACAAACAAAACCCTTTTATTGTAATTTATGTAGGTTTTGTTTTTTGCCTAACAACCAAATCAAACCAGTCCAAGTTTAGGATAGTTAGTCCAACGAATCTCAAAATCAGCCTAAAGAAAACCCAACATTTATTAAACATTTGTTATATTGAGGAAAATTATATTGTTATTATAGAATTTAAACTCTTAAAACATTTAAACCCCCAAATTAACAGAAATATTAAGGACGTGTTCGTCTGCTACGGCCCTGCCTGTTACATCACTGCAACATCATGCCATGAGAGAACACATAAAACACAACAACAATGTCGGATCCATGTGACTCACCGATGCGTCTCCTCCTGGCTGCAGACAGAACAAAGGTTAACAACACACACTCCTACAGCTCGACTTAACTCTGCACTGTGTGTGTGTGTGTGTGTGTTTGTTTTACCGATCTCCTCCAGGTCAGCGGTCATGGACTTGGATCGGAGCGTCAACGAGGTGCTGGGGGCTCGTTTTGGAGGAGGTGGAGCTACAAGACAAGAACCAGGAGATCACAGGTGGAGCGTGAACAGAGAAACAAACACTTTATTAGTTACTGGTAAATATTCATTAGTACATATTTATTAGTTACTGGTAAATATTCATTAGATAATAGTATTTATTTATTAGTTACTAGTAGTGCTGGGCAACAATTTAAATTTTTAATCGAATTGTTATGCGCAAAATTGAAGAATGAATTTTAAAGTAGTTTATTGCGCATTTTTTATTTAAATGTACTGCTATATACACAAGTGTAATAACATGTGGTTTGCAAACACTTTAAACAAACAAGGTGCTTTTTACCAGCAGTATTACCTTTTACACAGTAGCAATAAAGTATTTCTCGTAAATCTCAACTTAAACATTAATGTAATCAAATATTAAACCACTGCCAGGGAATTACCGTTTATCTAGCTTGTTAAAACAAGTTAGAGTCCAGAGCCACGATCAGAACATCATAACAGGCTCCTTCTGAGCAACAGGTTTCCATTTTACTAGTAACAATTGATATTTGCTTCGTAACGTTCAACTTAGATTTATTGTCGATACTCAGGTACACAGCTTGTCCACCGTGTCAGTCGCTGTAACTTACGTGACCCACATAATGTAGAGTAATGCAACAAAACGATGCAGGACAACAACACAAAAGACCGGACAGTAATGTTACTTACTGCGGTCTAACTGTTTTAGAAAACTACACGTGGGACATGTTAAAAATTTAATTTAATTAGAAACAAATCAGCGGGTTAATTGATAATCTATTAATCAAGTATGTTAAATGTCAGATAATAGTGAAAAGTCCAAGGTGACGTCTTCAAATGTCTCGTTTTGAGTCCAAAACTCATAAAACAGAGAAAAGAAGCAAAGAAAATGTTTTCCACAATTTTTGCTTGAAAAAAACACTGAAATGATTAGAATCTCACAATAGTGGATTTTTCTGTCAATCAACAAATCAGCTAATTGTTTCGCTCTAATTATTATATTGTATTTATATTATTATTATTATTATTATCATTTTAAAATATTTTTGGGGGCTTTTTCAGCCTTTATTCAGGACTGGACAGTTCAGATAGACAGGACATGTTGTTGAGAGAAAGAGAGGATGACATGTGACAAAGGCTTTAGGGGCAGTGGAGGCCCAAAGGTTAGAGAAGCGAGCTTGTGACCGGGAGGTCGCCGGTTCAATCCTGGCAGGACGAAATCTGGGTGTGGAAAGTAAAACCAAAACCACCACTGAGGAGCCCTTGAGCTCAAGTGGAGCTCAAGGGCCTAAACAACTCAAACCCGCATTTGTACATGGGGGCGTGCGCTGTAGCAGGTATTTATATTATTTTTATATAAACATTACAGAATTAATATAGAAATGTGAAATTGACTAAATCCTGTCCCTAATGGGTGAAACTTCAAACTGACCTGTGATACACAACTTGAATGTAAAACTACACTTTCTGATTTAATTACAGGAATCAAAATAAAATAAATGAAACAAGAATTGTTCCTAATAAATAAAACCGGCGGAGGCTGTACCTTTCTTCCTGACCAGGTTGGATTCGGATTTCCTGGACACGGATACGACCTTCATCAGCAGTCGACTTCCTCCCTGTCGGATCAGAGAGACGACCTGCCGGTGACCCACCTTCACCACGTCAGCGCCGTTCACCTGGACGGACAGACGGGTAGATGAAGGTATGTTGCAGAGCTTTCTGTAGCCACACGTTAGAAGACAGCTGTTACCTCTATTAGGAAGTCTCCAGTCCGTAGCCCCGCCCTCCAGGCCACGCCCCCTTGGTCGACGGACTCCAGGTACTGCAGTGCGGGGAACGCCGGCGTGGGGGCAAACTCCTCGATGGGGGTCTCAGCTTCATTCATGACAGGGAGGAGGAAAATATATTTGAACTGAACATGTTTTTATTTGCTGTTCAAATTCATAATTGAAGAAATTAAGGATTAAACTTTAAAGGCCCTGCACACCTACACAGGTGAAACTACCACAAACAGTTGTGAGATGTAAAGAGATAACTGAGCAGAAACATTCACTTATCATTTTGTGTCATGCACGTAAACATCATATCCTGTTTTCAGAAACCGGGATAAACCCGTATATTTCCCTGAAACCAGGAGCGAGTTCAAACTCAAAGCGTTTTCCACCGGTTCGCTACAGTTTTTGGGTTGAACGGCGAGGCAAGTTTTCTCTCGTTTGGCGGGTGTGTCAGAGGTGTCATCCAATCGGCAGCGACGTGTATAACGCTGCCGTATTGAAAAAGGAAGCGAAGTACAGTGCGCTTGCGAACACAACAGGGTGTTCAACACACCGTTTCGTTGGAGCTGAACTCGGCCCAGGATGCTGTTCTTTCCGACTAACTTTCAAATTGGTTCAGTTGAAGTGAATAGATTATTTTAATGAATAAGAGACAGCAGCAAAGGTCCTTGCCTGTTTAAGACCTGGTGGCCTGATTGTTAAAGAAACAGTTACATTATTCAGGAAAGTCGGATCAAACAGCTGATCAGTCTGTTATCTATTGATAAACTGTAGGAAAAAGTTCAAGACACTTCAGCTCTGAGAGCGAGCCGCGACAGTTTCAGCCGTCTGAAAACGCCTTTACATATAAACCCCGTCACAACCAATGACGGGGAAATTAATTTATAACGTGTCAAAACCTTTAACATGAGGACGACCCCCCACCCCCACACACACGCACAAAGTAGCCTCTCCCGACTTTTAAATAATATCATTTCCATAACAGCAGCAAGGAGCGTGGTTTTTACTAAACATATAGGCCTAAATTTTCTCAACACCACTGGCTGAGATAAAAAAAGAAAGCAAGCTTAATCGCGGCTTGTGAACTAGGCTACTGTTTTTCTGCACATGTATTTAGGCTATAAGAGCAATATTCAGTGATATATATATATATATTTTTTTAAACGTTGTTTATCCTATCACCTGTCAAATGACATCTGCACAGCTGTGTTCACTGTTGTACCAGATAACATATTTCTCCATGTTTCTCTGCAAAATGCTAAAATGGGTCACCAAATAAATGTGGAAAACACTGCAGCTGCACACATGCGATTAGAAACCTGGACACTGTTAGAATCATGTAAACGGCAAGACTAGGAACCCGGGGCCTTCACTACGAAGCAAGTTCAGCATACCGAGGATATCTTTTTGTTATTTACGTTGGCATCGTTAGAAACTGACATGTCAGATTATGTGGGGGAGTCCCGTGGTCTATGTTGGGAAACAACGAGCAGCTAAATACTAGCAGAAGCAGTTCATAAATCTTGATTCCCTGGTTAACTCCTACTAAAATTCCCCTTCAGGGACAGAAAGCCTGTAGCTAGTTTCTACACGGGCCTGGTGTAAAGGCTTTTAAAGGATGAGGCTCAGTGGATTCTGTAGTTCTTATGAAACAACACAGCGAGGAGTTTTAAAGCTCACTGCTCTTCCCCTGAAGACTTCTGTTTTAAATATCTTTCTTTTTTCATTCCCAACACCTCCAAAACACCCACCACTCCTCCATCCATCCATCCATCCTTTCTACCTTTAGCTCCTCTGAGGACGAAGCCGAATCCCTCGCTCTCTCTCTTCTGCAGCACGGCCGTCTTCTCCTCGATCACATAGTCACTGACACACAGAAAACATACATTTACCACAACAAGTTCAGTTTTTTCCTAGTATTTTAAATGTCCTTTAAGAGGCTTGTTATCACCAACACCTGGAGATACTCTAACCTGTACAGTAACTAAAGCTGTCAGACACATGTAGTGCAGCAAAAACTACAGTATTTGCCTCTGAGATGTAGCGGAGTAGTAGAAGTATAAAGTATGTACTATGTCACAATCCACCACTGACTACTACGCCTTAAATCCAGACTGCATTATTGCTTCGTGAAGAGGTTAAATTATCAACATCACTGTCAAAAGAAATACTCCTCTTTAGAATGGCATTACTATAAAGTACTTCAATACCCTGGTTACTCTGTCCCAATATTGTAGTTTTTAAGGATTGTATCCACTTCCACATCAACTCTACCTGTACTCATTGTTAATATTAGTATTTAATTCACTACTGCCATTTAATATGACACTTTTGTTAATACTGTACATATCTACACTCCTTTATATTTAGATTTGTAATCTATATTTTCTATTATTGTTTCTATTCCTTAATATCTTGTGACTCAACGTAAGCAACTCACCTTCCACTCAGGGATCAATAAAGTATTTCTGATAAAGTGTACATATATATGTTATATATATATATGTGAGTGGGTATAGGCAGATTCCTTGTTTTGTTTCCCTGCAGCGTTTCAGCTCTTCTGCTGTTCAATTGAATCTGTTTTTATGTTAATCTGAGCTTAATTTATTCAGTTTTCTTGTCAAGTGTACAAATTCTTCCTAAATGTCTACAGTCTATCCTCTACATCAGGGGCCTCCCCTCAGACAAAGCTTGTGAAACGGCACCCCCCCCCACCACATCTTTAGTTTACCTGGTAAGTTTCGCTCAATTCCTGGATGCCTATGGGATCATGATTATATTATTTGATCCCATAGACACTCAACATTTGAGCCAAGATAGCCTAATATTGCTGTTTGACATAACTTCTACAAAAGGAATGTCCTAAGGCATTTATTAGTTTCTGATTCTGATGGGGGGGGGGAGTTCCCCAAAACTTCTGCATCTCTGAACTTTCACACATGTAGGCTCTTCAATGTGATCTCCTTTTGATAACTAATGCAATATTATTTCACCTCCATTCACTGAGCCTCCCCTGAAACTGTTTGGAGCCCCCCTGGGGAGGCCTGCCTCACACTTTGAAAACCCCTTCTCTACATCTAAGACGATCCCTCCTCTGTTGCTCTTCCTGAGGTTTCTACTTTTATTTTTTTAGCAATAAAAGAGAGTTTTGGAGGATTTTTGGGTCTAAGAATAGAGATGTGGTTGGCTGTACAGATTGTAAATCCCGTCGAGGCAAATTTGTGATATTGGCTGACTTGAATTCTTTTTATTTCTTTGTAAAGTACTTTGTTTATACAGTATGTTTTTTAAATGTGCTTAATAAAAAGTTAATCATTATTATTCATAGTTACTAATCTTTTCAGTTGTTATACCTGATGACTTCATTTATATGTTAAAACAACAAACTTTTTAGTATGTATACTGTATCTCTGTACATGATGCAGTTAAATACAATATTTATTAAATGTGGTGATAATTGTGTTTAATAAATGGCATAAATAAGCCAATATATAAGGTTTTGTTCATTAAAACATTTATCCTGTTTTACCTATATGTGGTGTAGTATTTTCTGGTACTTTCCTAAATGACTTATTGGCAACATCAACAAGAAAAACATTTTTTAATTATTCATTTTACTAAATATGATGCCCTATGTGGTGTAAAAAAAGCACGCGTAAAAATCATCCTCTGATGTTTTTATATGCATCTGGATGTACCGTAATGTTTTTATTTCACTATGTAAAGTTACTTTATATGTTTGTACTGTGTTATTTAAACCAAGTAACTAACTGGGAGTGTGCAGTATCAGTGCATTACCTGTAGGAGGTGTAATGATGGTGTATTACCTGTAGGAGGTGTAGTTGTCATAGGATCCTACAGTATAATGTCTGAACAGTCTCTTGGTGCGGTCCTCCCTCGTCTCTGAAACGCACACGGATATATATCATATAGAATTGTAGTCTTTCAATAAAGTATACGGTTTACACCATCTTACACAGATATGTCACGTACTAAATATTAAACCCAGAATTGAATATCTATATATGCAAGTAGTACTTATACAATATAGGCATTTATTTCTAAAGGATGCAGTTATTTACCCAGTCTTGGGTCATACTGTCTCATCTGGACTTCTTCAACACAGTCAGCAGGAAACCAACCAGTTCTTCCTTTCACACTTCCTTCCCAGAATCCTCCTTCACCTATAGACAGAACTGCAGATCCACAACACAGAGTCAGTAGAACCGCCGATGTACCACCGGCTGCACTACAGATGGACATCTGTCTGACCTTTCACCCTCTCTCCTCGGTGCAGCTGGATCTCTCCAGGCCCCTGGGGGACGTGGGACCGGGTGGCGATGAAGGTGCGTCCTGGTACAGCACTGTACAGCCTCCTCTTCCTCATCTGGGGGGTTGGGGGAGGGGACGAGGGGGGGCTGGTCTCTGCATGACCTCCACCACTCGGACTGCAGGCAGACAGGTGAGAGAGAGACAGGTTCAGCTTTAAAATTCTGTCTGTTTGCCTACAACCGGAACTGGTGTAGTCTGCGTCAGTACTGGTGTGGTCGACAGCAGTACTTGTGTGGTACTACTCCAAAAGTGATGCTGCTGACTACAATTAATATCAATAGTCACGTTTGGTGTAGTAGCAGCACACCAGTACTGAATCCAACTGCACCACTACTGATGCTGACTACACCTGTTCTGATTCCGACTACACCAGTCCTGATGCAACCTCACCAGTACTGATGCCAACTATAACCGATGTCCTCTAAAGCAGTACTGGGAAAGTCTGTGTCAGTACTTGTGTGGTACTACTCCAAAAGTGATGCTGCTGACTACAGTTAATATCAATAGTTAAGTTTGGTGTAGTAGAAGCAGACCAGTACTGATGCTGACTACACCTGTTCTGATAACAACAACACCAGCACTGAATCCAGCTACACAAGTACTGAATCCAACCTCACCAGCACTGATGCAAACTCATCAGAACTGGATCCAGCTACACCAGTAATGAAGTGGACTAATTAAAACACAGTAGTATATATTATTGTTTATTGTGTATATACAATGTATATAAACACATAATAAACAATACATTATGTGTCTGAGTGTGAGTGTGTGTGTGTGTGTACCTGAGCCGGCGTGTGTGTCGTCGTAGCGAGTGCGTGTGCGTGTCATGATGCGTTTCCAGGCTTTGGAGGGAGGGGCCAGGAGAGGAGGCGGGGCTTTCCAGAGCGTTGTCACTAGCTGAGCGAATCAGAGAGCGTGGAGAAGACAGACCATTTCCAGCCGGCATCCTGGTCACGCCGGCTCTGCGGCGCTTTGTGTAGGATGGAGTTTCTCTGAAGGGAACTACTTGGGCACATATATACATGTATACACACAAACACACACACAGTTAACTTCACCAGCTGCCATCATGTGTGTCATACTGTCATATACGCACTATTTAAACGTGTTTCCACTCTCAGCCAACTCACCAACATCAGAGGTTTTGTGGATCTTAATTATTTCTGCAAGATCGAAGTTCCCAGCAATTATCGCCACCT